>NC_051155.1:69177605-69477605 GCF_013339745.2 Dermacentor silvarum
AATTCTTTCAACTATGCTTTCGCCTCCGTTTTTACTAAACATACTAGTACCCCTCTACCATTACTGTCTAGCAACATAGTCTCTGTAATGCCGGCCATCACGTTCTGCGCAGATGGTATTTCCAATGTAATTGATAACCTCAAGCTCTCGTCCTCCACCGGTATGGATGGTATTAACTCGAAACTGTTAAAAAATACTAAAGATATTCGACCTTATTCGATCAGGCTGTCGGCGTCTCCTATCGTAGTCGTCACGGTAAAGCAAGCGGCTCGTGCGCGCGCCCGGCACGCGCTCGCACCAGTGCTCCCGCGTTCGTCGTCGTCGTCGTCTTCCACAGCTGGCTGCGTTGCCGCTCATCATTCGAGCGTAGAATGTCACCTGCCTTCTGTCGTCGTGATGGGGAGGCCGCGCTTGCGGGGCTATCAGCCATTGCTTAAGGCAGTATGAGCCCGTTAGCAGTGCATCAGTGCATAATTCGCACGTCCCCATGTTTCACGTTAGTGGAGCTTCGTGTCGCACAATGGGTCCTTTGACACTTACGCATAGAATTTAATTCACTGCTCAAACCGAGACGACTTAACTCGACTTTTTTAACTAATACAACTAAAACAGTAAAAAAGGCATCCATAATGACAAAATTTCTGAGGGTGTTCATAAAAACAATGATGGTTCCGCTAATCCTTCGTGCTAAAAGACATTATCAAGCTTGTTTTTGCCCTTCGGCGAGCCGCATTGCAGCCTAAATTCTGTAGTATTCCGTGTCAAACCACGATCTAACTACGAGGCACACCGTAGTGGGGGACTCCGAATCAATTTTAACCACCTAGTGTTCTTCAACGCGCACGAGTGTTTTTTTTTTTACTTTCTCGCTCAACAAACTGCGGCCACCGCGGCCGTGATCGAACCTGCGACCTTGAGCTAAGCAGTGAAACGCTATAGCCACTAAGCTATCTTGGCGGATCTATTTTTCTCTGGGCTTTTAAGTGCCCAAACGAATTATGAGGCACGCGGTTTTGGAGGGCTCCGGATTAATTCTGCCCATCTGGGGTTCTTTAAGGTGCATTACAACGCGGATCAATTATTGTATTTCCTGGCATAATTTAGGCATGTATATGTTTCCTGAAGGTACTCTCTCTAAATGACTTTCGATAAGACAACTATTCACACACACTGATTTTAGATACTACTAATTTGCACTTTCCACTTTTTGCTATTACCCGCGCAGCTGGTGATTCAACTCCACTCTTTAATTGTTTTCTTTTCATTTTTTCAAAGCTGGTCTCTGAAAAGTTCGACGGTTGGACAGATGAAGCACCTTTCCTTTATCTGATCTGTACATGCACCCTCAGAAACCACATAGAAAGGTATGTGAAGCCGCATTTGTAGGCTTCTAAGGTGAGGGGCTTCTCATGGAGGCAATGGCTTACCCACATGCTCGAACGAAACGTCTTTGCAGTCGCCATGCTAGCTTAGTGGCTTGCTGTTGGACAAGCACGAGGTCGCGGGATGAAATCGCGGCCACGGCGGCCACATTTCAATGGGGGTGAGATGAGAAAACCCCCGTGTACTTAGATTTAGGTGCACGTTAAAGAATGCCAGAAGGCCCAAATATTCCGCAGTCCCCCACTAAACAATTACCAAGCACGGTGTCTAGCGCGGTGATTGTAACGGTAACGAAGAACGCCGCAAGTGAAAGAAGAGGAAGAGAAGGGCAAGCAGGAGGATAGAGTAGCATTGGATCAGGGAAATATTTGGTTTTGAGACGGCTGAGAATTCAGGTGTGTCCTGTACCGCTTGGGAACCATTCAAGGCATCGGACTCCCGTTACAATATTGCCTGACTATGTATCTGTATGGACCTAATAAAGAAACGGCAAAACATGAAAGTGTCCACCTCAAGAGATCAGATAGAATTCGCTGAATTGTCAAAACTGATCAACAAGAAGAAAGTAAGGGATATTCGAAATTATAACGTGGGGAAAATTGAGGAAGCCGTAAAATATGGACGCAGCATGAAATCAGTAAGAAGAAAACTAGGCATAGGACAAGGCAAGATGTATGCACTGAAAGATAAGCATGGTAATATCATCAGCAATTTCGATGACATAGTAAAAGCAGCAGAAGAATTCTATACTGACCTGTACAGTAGCCAAAACAGCCAAGCTTCTTCCATTCGAAATAGTGATGAACCGGATACAGAAGCTCCTTCTATAACTAGCGATGAAGTTAGAAGGGCCTTGAAAGATATGACCAGGGGAAAAGCGCCTGGAGAAGATGGAATAACACTAGATTTAATCAAAGATGGAGGAAATATCATGCTTGAAAAGCTTGCGGCCCTTTATACGCAATGCCTCACCACTTCAAGTGTACCAGAGAGCTGGAAGAACGCCAACATTATACTTATCCATAAGAAGGGAGACGTTAAAGAATTGAAGAATTACAGACCCATTAGCTTGCTTTCAGTATTGTATAAAATATTCACCAAGATAATTTCCAATAGAATCAGGACAACACTTGACTTCAGCCAACCAAGAGAACAGGCTGGCTTCAGGAAGGGGTATTCTACGATGGACCATATCCATGCCATCAATCAGGTAATCGAGAAATTTGCGGAGTACAATCAACCTCTCTATATGGCTTTCATAGATTATGAAAAGGCATTCGATTCAGTAGAGATATCAGCAGTCATAGAGGCATTGCGTAATCAAGGAGTGGAGGAGGCATACGTGAATATCTTGGCAAATATCTACAAGGATTCCACAGCTACCTTGGTTCTCCACAAGAAAAGTAGAAAGATACCTATCAAGAAAGGGGTCAGGCAAGGAGACACAATCTCTCCAATGCTATTCACTGCATGCTTAGAAGAAGTATTCAAGCTCTTAGACTGGGAAGGATTAGGAGTGAGGATCGATGGCGAATATCTCAGCAACCTTCGGTTTGCAGATGACATTGTCCTATTGAGCAACAATGGAGAGGAATTACAACAAATGATTGAGGACCTTCATCGAGAAAGTGCAAGAATTGGGTTGAAGATGAATATGCAGAAGACAAAGATAATGTTCAATAGCCTGGCAAGGGAACAAGAATTCAGGATCGCCCGTCAGCCTCTAGAATCTGTAAAGAATATGTTTATCTAGGTCAATTACTCACAGGGGACCCTGATCATGAGAAAGAAATTTACAGAAGAATAAAATTGGGTTGGAGTGCATACGGTAGGCATTGCCAAATCCTGACTGGGAGCTTACCACTGTCGTTGAAAAGAAAAGTGTACAATCATTGCATTCTACCGGTGCTAACATACGGGGCAGAAACTTGGAGGTTAACAAAGAAGCTCGAGAACAAGTTAAGGACCGCACAAAGAGCAATGGAACGAAAAATCTTAGGAGTAACGTTAAGAGACAGGAAGAGAGCGGTGTGGATCAGAGAACAAACGGGGGTAGACGATATTCTAGTTGACATTAAGCGGAAGAAATGGAGCTGGGCAGGCCATGTAATACGTAGGATGGATAACCGGTGGACCATTAGGGTTACAGAATGGATACCAAGAGAAGGGAAGCGCAGTCGAGGACGGCAGAAAGTCAGGTGGGATGATGAGGTTAGGAAATTCGCAGGCGCAAGTTGGAATACGCTAGCGCAAGACAGGGGTAATTGGAGATCGCAGGGAGAGGCCTTCGTCCTGCAGTGGACATAAATATAGGCTGATGATGATGATGATGATGATGATGTATCTGACTTGCTGGTAATTTATAGCACGTAATGAGTCGTCTCTTCATAAAACATAAATTTCGGTTTCTTTGTGTTAACCTTATGGTCTAGGTGTGTCGCTTCATTGCCACACATATTCAGAAGTCTCGACAAATCTCTTGCATTGTCCGCTCGCCATCGTACTTCTAACAGCACGCCCTCTAGTAGCCTTCACTGTGCATGATATCAGTGAGGTGGCAAGTCAGTCGCATTGTTAGCAAATACGTGGATGTCCAGCTGGATGAACCGTAAAGCCAGCTGCTCGCTTTGAATCCCCGGGCATCATGCATCGGCGGAACATCCGCCGTGATGAACCCCAAACCGCCCTTGGCGGAGGGCATCCGCCTGTGTAATGGCGTGCAGAAAGTTTATCCGAGCAACTGGCCTTCCGGTTCATTTAATTGTAGTTGATGCGTAGCCGCAAACTACCGGAGGACACACGACTACGCCCACGTTCCCTTCACATTCGCCATGTTTTATTAGCTGAGCGGCCATAATGAACGGACTCGGTCAAGCGGAATTGTCAAATGTTTAGAGGAAACCCGTAGTGTGTGTCCCCGTGGCCAGAATTTATTGGAACGGGCTAATCATGGTGGCGACAGTTTCGGGAGTAGCAGGTTGACACCGCCGCTGAGATTGGGCGTGCTAGCGTGCTCTATTATGGGCAACCTCGCATGCTAGTCTAGCACCTATATCTTCATCGGCGGTGCTGTGGCCGATTGTTGCGCCGCCACAGTAGGCATTCACTGAGCCCTGTATCTCGCTGCATTATTTACGAAGAACCGTCAAATTAGCGTGATCGACATGTATTTCAGCCGCAAACAAGCAACCTTCACCACCCAGCACCGCGATCGAGAATCTCGGATTGATGCTGGAAAGCGGTGGCTACCCGTTGGGTGTATTGTGGCCCAGGTTGACCGATCGTTGCAGTCCAGGTTGACTACAAGGTCTCTAATAGTCAGGGTATATTGCCCGCCTTTTCGAAGGAATTCGGGTCAAAACAATTCACTTTTATGTATTTATTTTGTGTTTTCTTTAAATGCGTTGGCATTCTTAAGCATGTGCCCAGTGTGCATGTTCCCTACCTGTCTGTGCACCAGTCTCTATGTACTTTGAACCTAACCTCTTTGGCGCTAGCTTGCGTGCGTGCTAGCTTGCGTGCGAAGCTTTGCCACTCTTGAATGAACCACTTTGACGTCAGCATAGGTAACAGCCCCATCGAAAAATCTCGTATGAAATTATACGTGCCACGTATCGATTCATACGTTCCAGATATGCATTCATACGTGCCACGTATGCATCCTATATGTGCCACGTGTCCGTTCTTACGTGCCACGTATCCGTTCAATGTGTGCCACGTATGGAACAATACTTGCCACGTATCGAAGCATATTTGCCACGTATATATCCAAATGTGCCTCGTATACAACCGTCGTGCCTTAATTCTAGACTCATGCGAACCTTGTATGCGATTCTGTGCGCCTATGTATGTCTGGCTCCAAGCAGATGACATGCCAACTTGTTCGTGCCCTAATTGTAAGAGATTTCATGCATATAGTACATCAAAAAAATCAATGCCTGATATGCAAACAAAATGCGACGTTTCATCCAAGGCGATCAAAAAGCTCCATTGTGTGATAATTATTCAGGTTTTCAAAATGTGAAACTTTAAGCTTAGCTTAAAACAAGGTTCTTTGTCTACATGGTTGTCTGTTGCTTTCTGGGGCTTTTATGTGCCAAATTTAGTTCTGATTATGAGGCGCGCCTTTGTGTCCAAAGAAAAAAACTGAAGAGAAGCTGTATTATTGGAAAACCATGAGAGGAAATTTTGAGAAGTGTAATATAATAAATCACATTTCTAACCTACCATGGACATAGAGTTCACATTAAAGAAGCATACCGAATATCTTCCTCATTCCTCTCTTCACATTGCAATGTACATTTCTTAGGAACACACAACTGCATGTTCCATCTCTGGAGTCATAAAAACAGAAGCCTAGGGAAAAGCAGTGATTCAAGAGAATGAACTGCTGAAGGAAACCATGATGAGAATGTATTTGCCACGTATTCCAGTGTACCGCTGGCATACGGACGAGCCGCGCAGAGAACTGCGGCCCTCAGCAGATGGTTAAATGTGTATTCGAGTGAATAAAGGTTCATTCATTGAGTGGAATCTGTATGCTGCTGCGTGCTTTGAAACCACGAAGCAACACAAAATCAGTACAGTGAAAATAGATGCTTTAAACGTTGCACAATGGCCAATTTTCTGAATTATACCAACATAAAATAACAGATGCAGTTGTTTTCCCTTTCCACAACCAGACACCGATGACACGAGTGCTGCTCTGAAGCATGCACAATACACGCAAGTTTGAGAAAGCAAGTTTTAGAAAGCTGGCGGACGACGACTTTTTTAAGGTCGTCGTCCGCCAGCATAAAACCCATCAGTTCTTTTGTGCTGGCAGACAGCGACGTTTTTAAGGTCGAGAGCTGGGTCCAGTACGGCTGACCTCAATATATGGAAAAGCAAGGCGAACATTTAGGCCATATTTTCATTAGGAAAATCGAAATGTCCATCAGTCGTGACTTGGTAGGCTGGAGCCGAGTAGCAGTGCTGGCAGCTGCAATATGTCACGTGCACCACACTTCCTGGAGGAGACATGTACACACACTCCGGCACACGGCGGCAATAAAGAACTTAGCCTACAACATTGCTATCGTACCCAGGACTAGACTCTGCCACTGAATGATTCGTATGGGGCTCTGTAACAAGCACACAAGCCAGCACAATGTCACCAGCACAGGCACCAAATATCTGTCCAGGAACTGAAGATAAATGGCCATGATTCTTCATAGACTACGCAGGTTCAATTAAAGGAAGCATGTTGCTTATCATATTATATTCTGAATTAAATGTTGTGAATTAAGACAATAATGCACGCCACAATGGCTGAAGCAATGTGACAAGTCCTTGCATCCCACTACAATACCTTATCACCCTCAATCAAATGGCCTGGATGAGAGGGACGTGTGTACAGTAAAAGAGGGAGTGAAGATGGTATCTGGCAATAACTTACCAATGCCTTTTGGTAAGCTATTGGTAAGGTTTCGTTTGGCGCAGTTTGTCTGCTGATACCGTCACAAGTCTAGTCAAACGTGGCGAATCCCTGTCAGAGATATGTTACCGAGTTTTCTGATTACACCGAAGAACTGCCGTATACCAAGTGAGAACCAAGAACACAATGGAGAACTTCACATACAAAGAAATCCAACATCTGCTGGACAGCCAGTGAGGAGCCTGACAACACGTACCCTTCACTAACACGCTACCATAGGATCTACCCGGACACCTACCCTAGTAACACTTGCAAGATCTGTAAGACTCAGGCAGTATCACTTCCCCACATGCTATGGGAACGTGAAAACGAATATATGACAAATAATACCGTGACACTCTCGTCGAGATGGCACGCCGCCCTGCGCAGCTCCCACCTCGACGACCAACTCTGGGCTACCCAGCAAGCCTGCGAGGCGGCGAGGAGGCAAGACCTCGAAGTCCCCACGTGGGAGGCCGAGGCCTAGCCAACTAATCTGCTGGTTTAAATAAAAGTTTGTTCCTCGTCCTCCTCCTTGAGAGAGAAGACTCAATTGTGCTGTCATTAGCTAGCAGAACCGGGATTTATTGTCTGGAATTTTTACAAAACATTTTCACAACTTTGAAATTTCAAAGGGAATGAAGCAAGAAATTCAAAGTGTGGTAACTTTACAGTAAAAATATTGCAATTTACATCTGTAAATTGCATTTGCATCTGTTACAGCATATAAATTGGACAAAATTGATATGTGAATTTACAGCTTAGTAAAATTGTTCCATTGTTTGCGAGGGTTTCAAAAAAGTCCTGTTCACAATTTCGCGGTTGAATTCAGAGAGCTGTATATCAACTTTGTCCCCTCCAGATTTACTGCTACGTGCAGTTTATAGAACCTTCATACCGTTGTGTTTATTTTTTTTTTGTTCTGATGTACAGAGTTGTAACTTGGTACTGCAGTTTTTTTTTTTCAATTTTACAACTTTCAACAAATTTCGCTTGCTGCAATCGCTAGAGTTAAACATTTTATTTTTAGATTTGAGGACCCACGTGAAATTTTGTACAGTCGTTGCAGAGAAAAAAAAATATTTTTTTCGCTTCGATGTATTTAGCCCGGAGCCCTCAAGCTGAAGCTTCCTCTTAAATAATTGAATAAAAATGTCTGAATAACCGTCCAAAGAAATCCAGATGACCCAAGGGTGGAACAGCAGGGTCGTCTATGCTGTGACAATACTGGCGAGCACACCATTCATACCTGCGTCTCCATATTCTGCCTCCATGTCAGCATCTTCATTGGTGTCGGCACCAGTCCCAGCAACAGCTTCTATGTCATAGGCAAGTAAGGCGGCAACTCCGGCCGCTGCAGCTTCCTCTACTGGTATTGAGGGCTCTCTTATTGCATAATTGGCCAAGATTGGAAAAGCTGTACACATGGAGGGTCCACGGGCGAATGCTTGCAAAACAGCCTTACGATAAGCAAGGCTGTGGCACAGTGCGGGACATTCTTTGCCGAATTCTTCGAGGTCACTGCGCGACAAGAATAACACGGTCAACCTTGCACACAGTTAAACAATAAAATTATATATTGAAGTCATTGCTCAAGTTTTTTTTATTATGAACGATGCGCTCACATGAATTCCGCAGTAGCGTGTGCCATATGACCCCGCATTCCCCATACCACTCGATACCGTTTGCATCTGGTGCATCACCTACAGCACGGCGGCATCCGAAGCAGGCTAGAACTTGCTTCTTCAGAGAGCCATTTGTATATGGCTGAAGAAAAGCATGCGTTATCAGCCATCTGGTTATTCCCTTTGTCTTGCTTTATTGAGATGTGCCAGCATTTACGCAAATAACTTAAACAGACTTTCTTTCTCTTACATTTCTGTGGTTGCTGTATTAAATCGTTTTAGGTGCTAATTTATCCTACTCAAAAAAATTTGTGCGTTCCGCGGCAGTGCAACGCACTCAGCAGTGTAACAAAATAACAAATGTACAAAGTGGTGCACCAACCGGCGCACAGACGGACAGAGCCAACTCCTCTTCAGCACATCAACAACGATGCAGTAAAACTTTGAATTTAATCCGCAAGCGACGATATTGCCACTGCACATCATGGCAAAGCGTCCGCAACAAGCCTCACATTCCAAAGCTCAAAGGATTTAGAAGTCCTGTCCATTTCAGAGCCTAATCATCATCATCATCAGCCTATATTTTATGTCCACTGCAGGACGAAGGCCTCTCCCTGCGATCTCCAATTACCCCTGTCTTGCGCTAGCGTATTCCAACTTGCGCCTGCAAATTTCCTAACTTCATCATCCCATATGGTTTTCTGCCGTCGTCGACTGCGCTTCCCTTCTCTTGGTATCCATTCTGTAACCCTAATAGTCCACCGGTTATCCATCCTACGCATTACATGGCCTGCCCAGCTCCATTTCTTCCGCTTAATGTCAACTAGAATATCGGCTATCCCCGTTTGTTCTCTGATCCACACCGCTCTCTTCCTGTCTCTTAACGTTAGTCCTAAGATTTTTTGTTCCATCGCTCTTTGTGCAGTCTTTAATTTACACTCGCGCTTCTTTGTTAACTTCCAAATTTGTGTCCTATATGTTACCACTGGTAGAATGCAATGATTGTACACTTTTCTTTTCAACGACAGTGGTAAGCTCCCAGTCAGGATTTGGCTATGCCTGCCGTATGCACTCTAACCCAATTTTGTTTTGTGGATTTCTTTCTCATGATCAGGGTCCCCTGTGAGTAACTGACCCAGATAAACGTACTCCTTCACAGACTCTAGAGGCTGACTTGCGATCCTGAATTCTTGTTCCCTTGCCAGGGAACAAGATTCTGCATATTCATCTTCAACCCAATTCTTACCCTTTCTCGATTAAGATCCTCAATCATTTGCTGTAACGCGTCTCCATTGTTGCTGAATAGGAGAATGTCATCTGCAAACCGAAGGTTGCTGATATATTCGCCGTTGATCCTCACTCCTAAGCCTTCCCAGTCTAAGAGCTTGAATACTTTTTCTAATCATGCAGCGAAGAGCATTGGAGAGATTGTGTCTCCTTGTCTGACCCCTTTCTTGATAGGTAACTTTCTACTTTTCTTGTGGAGAACCAAGGTAGCTGTGGAATCCTTGTAGATATTTGCTAAGATATTCACGTATGCCTCCTCTACTCCTTGATTACGCAATGCCTCTATGACTGCTGGTATCTCTACTGAATCAAATGCCTTTTCATAATCTATGAAAGCCATATAGAGAGGTTTATTGTACTCCGCAGATTTGTCGATTACCTGATTGATGAAATGGATATGATCCATCGTAGAATATCCCTTCGTGAAGCCAGCCTGTTCTCTTGGTAGGTTGAAGTCAAGTGTGGCCCTGATTCTATTGGAAATTATCTTGGTGAATGTTTTATACAATACTGAAAGCAAGCTAATGGGTCTATAATTGTTCAATTCTTTAACGTCTGCCTTCTTATGGATTAGTATAATGTTGGCGTTCTTCCAGCTCTCTGGTACACTTGATGTTGTGAGGCATTGCGTATAAAGGGCCCAAGCTTTTCAAGCATGACATCTCCTCCATCTTTGATTAATTCTACGGTTATTCCATCTTCTCCAGCAGCTTTTCCCCTGGCCATGTCTTTCAAGGCCCTTCTAACTTCATCGCTAGATATAGAAGGAGCCTCTGCATCCGGTTCATCACTATTTCGAATGAAAGTAGCTTTGCTGTTTTGGGAACTGTACAGGTCAGTATAGAATTATTCTGTTGCTTTTACTTTGTCATCGAAACTGCTGATGATATTACCATGCTTATCTTTCAGTGCATACATCTTGCCTTGTCCTATGCCAAGCTTTCTTATTAATGATTTAATGCTGCCTCCATATTTTACGGTTTCCTCAATCTTTTCCACGTTGTAATTTCGAATATCCCTTACTTTCTTCTTGTCGACCAGTTTTGACAGTTCAGCGAATTCTATCTGATCACTTGAGTTGGATACTTTCATGTTTTGTCATTTCTTTATTAGGTCCTTTGTTTCTTGGGAGAGCTTACCTACTGGTTGCCTTGGTGCCTTACCTCCCACTTCATTTGCTGCTTCTGAGATCAACCTAGTTGCACTTTCATTCATTACATCTATGTTGTCTTTATTTTATTTTCTAAAGCTGCATATTTGTTTGCGAGCGCCAGCCTGACTTGGTCTGCTTTTACCCTTACTGCCTCTAGGTTGGCCTGTTTCCTCTTGACTAATTTCACTCTTTCTCTCTCGCCAGACGACCGGGCTGGTCACGAAACCAGAAGCTTTTAAACGATTGGCAAATACATCGGGTTTGGGAACGAATACTAATTTCTGTTAACCTAACTCTGAGGCACATGTACGCGATTCCGCGTAGCTGCAGGTAACAAAGCACGCGATTCCTCAAGCAGCATTTCCTGACAAATAACGAGCGAATATTACGTACTTGAAATACTGGGTCTGGGCATGGGCTCGGCGTTAAAGGGACGTTCACCTTTTAACAACGAAGCTGTTTAAGCCAGCCGTAATGTATGGTTCCAGGCTACCATGCCGTTGCCATGGCAACGAAAGAGGGTGGCGACACCCAGTAGGGTGGCGTGGCGCATGCGCATGCGGTCTCCTCCTCGACAGCTCCCTCCCTTCCCGACCCCCGCCTCTCTTCTCTCCGCGGCACGCTGAGCCAGGAGGTAAAAAAATCAACAGCCCTTCCCCTGTCGAGAAAATGGGGGTAAGCGACGCTTGTAGTTTGTGTATGTGACCTTCGTTAGGGTAACGTAAAGTTCACGACCTGTGACGGTAATTAAACATAAACGTTTATTAAATGTATGCATCGAGGGAAGGAAACGTACAACGATACGGAAGGAATAGTTGCACGAAAGGGAAACAAAAGTAGAACGAAAGGGAACGAAACGTACCACGAAAGGGAAGAAAAAATAGTAGATCAAGCACACACAAGACAACCTTTGCTTACCAACATTTTCTTGACAGGGGAAGGGTTGGTGATTATCTTTCTTCGGATCGGCCCACTTTGCAGCCTGACACCACCACCACCGAAACTTGTGAGCCTATAAAACCTCGCTTAAAAAGACGAAAGCTTGCACTTGGTCACGCTAAGCTCAAGACAGCTAAGCTGGCCGATTGATTCCGTCGCTTGGTTGTAGCTAGGTTGAACTTGGTTCTAGCTAGGCTTATACGCGTGTACGTCATCTGTGCCAGTACTGGAAAGGCTGCGGTAGCACTGGAAAGGTGCGCGGCGGAAGCGCGACGGTGCGGGGGAGCATGACGTCATACCAGCTGTGGCGACAGCAACAGCGCGGCGGTGGCGTGATCGCGCGGCGCACCTCTCCAGTACTACCGTAGCCTTTCCAGTACTAGCATAGATGATGTACATGAGTATAGGCCTAGCCACAACCAAGTTTAAACCTCGACATAGCCAAGTTCAACCTAGCTACAACCAGTGGCGTTGCCAAAATTGTTTTCGGGGTAGGGGGGGAGGAGGCGCTCACGCTGCACCACGGCCTTCTCCTTACAGAATTTGTCGAGTGATCTAATACATGAATAAAAACTGCATTGCCAGTGCCATTGTATATTAGATGCTGCAAACGAATTGTTGAACGCTACGCACTGTCAAGTAAAATATTTATTTTTTCACAAATATAAATATTCGTATGTTCCCAAAATTCTTGCCGAAATAATTGATAGCAATGCTTCCGCCTTTGTTTTTTTTGTCTATTTAATAAGTAAAGAAAATATCACAGCAAACTTTACAACTATATCAGTTCGAAACCAGCAAAGCAGTGCATACAGCTGATATTAAAAACGTAAATGCCATGAAATGATCAAGTTGAGGACAAGCACTTTGATGAATCTTTGTCATTCAAGAACCTTGTTTGCATTTTTGTACATGTCCAATTGCCAGGGAACAACCTCAATGACGCTGTCCTTCGTTGCAATAGATTGCGCAGGAGCAAATGTTACCGGTTGTGTATTGAAATTATACCGATATTGTAGTCGCAACACTGAGTACATATAACAAGCAGGAGTCCTGCAAAATATACATTATAAATGCGAAGATAGAATGGCATATAGAAACGCAAAGATAGACCGTGATAAGGGCAAGAAAGTGTCGCTGGAATCAAACTTCACTGCTTGTGTACACAAAACCTCGCAACAAAATATTTAAATATAGGTATAAGTCTCCAATAAGTCTACGTATTTAAGCCAACGTCACTTTATATATTGGCATCAATAAGACAAACACGTTGCGCAGTCACAGACAGTAAACTTTACGCATAGAGAGACAGACGATCCAGGCAAGAACAAAACTATGATTGCAGGAATCATGATATGTACTTGGGCCATACGGCGGTCGCGACAGCACCATTTGGTTAGAATAGAGGAATAATTCAGAAATCAGTACGAATATGTGTAATTTAACTGCCTGCAGAGCGGCAAAAAGATTCTGCACCCAAAATTAAAGAAGGCTATTGCTTCGGCTCAAAAAAGAAATAAGAGCAGGTAGATAAAAAGGAAAGAAAAGGTCGAGCGATAGCCACAGATGATGCGGCAAGTTGAACTACCCAATATCCGAGTGTATTTGATGAGGAACGCCGCGTGGCCCGGGCTTTCAATGAGCAAGGTCGGTCAAAATTGGTTATTGATATCCCGTAATTTTCGTATTCGCATGATAACTTTGATCATGATTCTAACTGTTAGAATAAACGAGGAAATTTTCTGTGGTTGTAAAAGCTAATGAACACTCATACCTTTCCATAATTACGCGTTTATGAACCTGAAGGAACAAAGCTTTTTACTTGCATTGATTTTTGCTGCTTCACTATCTAAAAGACAAACACACTCGGCGGAGAAATTTAGCGAAGCGGTCAATGACTTCGGCCACGTTTATGCCGACGACTCTGCGGGCGCATAGAAGCGCCAGCCTAACGATGCGTTCCACAGACATTGTAGAGCGCAAGTAGTGTTTTAGTAATCTCTTGTTAAAAAGAATATTCTCTGTGCTCTGGCAGTGGCCACTGGAAGGGTGACTAGAATCTGCAGCAGTTTGTACACATTTACACAGAATCTGCAGGCGCAATGAGAGAGGGCATTTATTCCGGGATGAAACCTGAAAAGACTCCTTCGATGTAATTGGCATCGTTGTTTAGGCACCTTGCATAAACAGTAAGCTGTTCGATTCGGGCAATATCCGTCGTTTCGTCGGCAAGTATGGAGAAGCGGCCTCGGCGTTTACTTTTGCATCTAGGCTTTCGTTGATAATTTCACCACAAATTTCCATAATTTAGCTTTGTACATCTGGGCTTAAATACGCGACATTACTGGGGGAACATTCGAAATGGTTCTTCACATATGTATCTCCACAATCAGCTCGCATGCGAAGAAGCGCTCTGAAAATACCAGTATTTTCAACGGGGGCTTTGATTAAATTCATAGGAACACTGCTCCTATGGCCACGGAGAGCCAAACCTTAACGCCCGCAAACAAAGTACTGCCACAAAATAGGCCGTTAACTTTCTTCTATTTGCTCTTATTTTACATTGCCTGCCCTAGTCCAGCTTATCGATCACATTGGGCGCACCTGCTTAAAATGCGTGAAGAAAATGGTGAACTACAAACTGATAGTTACGGTGATATTTAGTATTTTATTGTGTGTGGAAGATTGCTTGCGCGTACTTTCATTTCTGGAATGGCTTGGATACGAGGGCTCCAGTGCGCGCATGTTGGCCCAAGTTTATAACATTAAACCCATAAAGTTCCAGAATTGAAAATCTAAAGCACGACTTTGGAAATGTCAGTGCAGCTTTCGCATCAAAAGTTATGAGAACCTTTCTACCCATAAAGCTTCAGAATTGAAATCCAAGCGCTCTGTAGATACCGCGGCCGCTGCCAGTGCCGCAACGGGCCCGCTCGCAATCGACAAACCCTTGAAGGTTTGTGCTTGGAAGGGGCTCCTTGCTTTACTCCAGGTGCAAGGGCGTTGCCACGAAATCCAGCTACAGTTCGCAATGTTCGTGCCCAAATGTCTTCTTGAGCGTGAAAAAGACATTCTACGCAAAATTCACAAAGAATTTCGGGGCGGGGCTGAAGCCCCATAAGCCCCCCCCCCCCCCCTGGCTACGCCCCTGGCTACAACCAAGAGATGCTTTCAATCGGCCAGCTTCGTTGTGTCCTGAGAGAGAGAGAGAGAGAGCAAGGAGAGGAAAGGCAGGGAGCTCAACCAGAAGAGAATCCGTTCATCATCCGTTGTGTCCTGTCCTTTGCGCAGCCTAATGCAAACTTTCGCCTTTTTTATGAGGAATCACGTGGAAGGCCTCCGTATTGACCCAGACTTAATATTATCCACACCCCCTGTATATAAATGCATCAAATCATTCTTAACCCGCTATCGTGGATCAGTGACTACGGCGCTGTGATGATGAGCACGACTTCGCGGAGTCGATTCCCAATTGTGGCGACCACATTTCGTTGGAGACAAAATGCGAAAACTATCGTGGACTGAGATTCACAAGCATTTTGAACCCGATCCTTCAGTGCCGCTTCAGAAGCCTAAAACCACACAATAATAAATATATATCCTGCCATTCTTATAAAATCATATCTGATTTGCCCTTCGCAACAAGAAGCGCACTTCCAATTGTCTGTAAATACAGTATAACTACTGAAGTATTGCTTTTTATTCATAGTTTCAAAAATGCGCAGTTCGCTATTATTACTTGTACAAGAATATGAAGTGTATGCAGATGGTATACCATATAATTGAAATAAAAACTGTGAGGGTAAAGCTTTCCCAAGCTGTACTGGTGCCTATAGTGCGATGCCTCATCATGAAATTGAAATTCGGCATAACGAGAAATGTGCAGAGTGTGCCTTTGGGATTACACGCTTACTAGCCTATCCGGCAGTTTCCTTACTAAGTATTCCACATAAAATCCTTCGGTCATAGTGAGATCATCAATAGACTGAGTATTGTCGATTATTCGCGTTGTTAGGCACTTAACTACCTTGTGCGTTATTCAAATATATTTCGCTCACACGTTCAGTTATAATAGCAATGCACAATTAGTGTCAGTTAAGGCTCTAGCATTCGTCCGATTACCCAAATCTGCTTGTTGCATAGAATATCCAGAAAACTGTGGCAGACTTCAGTGTTCTGCATTATCACTCCCCCCCCCCCCCGCCCTCTCCCCTCACACAAGGCTCAGGTACGTTTCAATGAACGTTACGTACATGACAGTTGTGAAACTGAAAGACAACACTCCAAAGGCTGGAACTTCTCAAACTTACTCCAAACTGTGTTTTTTAAGACTGATTGCTTGCCTTCGTGCTCTGCATGTCCCACCAGAGTAGAACATTGACCTCCTAGAGCACGTGGGGCATGTTTGCCGCACTTTGTTCGATATCAGACGCTTTGCTTTCCGAAATTATTGGTGTTGAAATCTGCTACGCGTAGCCTGACGGAAAAAAGTGCATTGTTCACATGTTCTGGCGAGGCATTACCTCGTGCTTCATTGGTAGCATCACGCAGTGTCAGCCGTCTACGCTATTTTTCTTCCGTTCAAAGCACTCAAACATTTTGCCAATCGTGTTTTCCCGAAAATGCTCGCGTGGGCACTTACGCTCGATTGCAGAGGCCGACTCGAAAACTCTCGAGGACCTGTTGAAGCCCACGCCGATTAACAAAAGCACCTTCGTCGAATGCATTGCTCCAGCGCGCAATGGCGTATAGTAAAGTCTTTTCTTCGGGGACATTCAGCTCTGCTGAACGGAGTAAGTCGCAGAGCTGCTGCACGGATATGTCTGGAAGCTCCATGCTAACCCGCCAAATCTGCAAGTAAATGCAAGTTCGCGCGTAGAAAAGCGAATGCTGCAGAACTGTGACTACTTTTGCAGATTCCAGAGCACACTTGAAACATGAACTGCGTATTAGCTTTACAACTCTCTCATGTAAGTGGTATCCTGAATCGATATATCGGCTTCAAACACAGACAAATAAAACAGAGACAAAAGTACAAATTAATTAAAGAGTGGAGTACACTCCGAGTTGATGATATTCCCTTGTTCGAGCATTCATTTATGTCATCTATGTCCAGTGTATTGGTATGCTTATCCACTTTTGTATGAATTATATTTTTGCAACTTTGTCAAGTACTTGATATAAATTTACTTCCCTTGTTTGTATCATAGGTATCCGGATACTGCTGCATGGGCCCGAGAAGGGCCTGCAGTATCTGTAAAAAAAAGAGCGTTGTTTCCCAGAAAAACAAGTGACACATGCAGCCACTACAGCAGTGAACACCCTGGTTCATATTGTCGAAATCTGCTCCTTAGGATAAGTGCGTCCTCTGTTTATACCTGACTCATCATATATTCCATCATAACCACTGGCGCTCGTCTACATTTTAGAATGTAGATCAGCAGCTTCGTCGTGCTCATAATTTTATTTCAAAATACGTTTGCTATATAATCGGTGACAACATTACAACAATTCCAGATGCAGCAAGATTCCAGAGAATTCCAAATCCAGTAAAAAACGGTCATCGGCAAACATTGAATACAATGTACGCGTGATATTGTGTTCCAAGTAATTAATACCTATATTCACCGTAATTACCCTACCACAACAAAACGCACAGGCCCATTGAGAAGCATGTGTAAATATCGTTTTGTAATACGGCCGGACCATACTTACGTAACTTTATCTATAAAATTTATTTTTGAACATGCAGTCTCATATAGTTTTTCTTTTATAATATACCCTAGAGAGAACATTGCGAATGGTTAGCTCAAATTTGTTACCGTAAGTTTCTGGTGGTTTATGTGCTTTTCCTCAAGCAAGGCCTCATAAAATTGTGTGCATACTATATACGCGTGTGTTCTTGTGTGCTTACGTTTATTCGCTTTGATGCGGCACTCTATAAGAGATGGCCCGGTTTTCTTGAAGCTGTACTTACAGAATTAATTGCGCAATTACATTCTTTGCCAACTTCAGCCGTCTTTAGCCTATCTATCTATCTGTCTATCTATCCATCTATCTATCTATTCAGCCTACTTCGCCGACCAGTGACTCCAGTTGTTTGCCACCATGGGCCACTAGGTATGGGCTCGTGGTTGTGGTGACGCCGTGGTCGCTGCATTGTCGTTATTTCGTTATTAAAGCTGTCACCCAAATCTCGTCATGCCGTCGTTGCCACACTATGTTCGTCACACAGTCGTCATGCTTTCTTTCTCACACCGCCATCCTGATGCCACCGTGGTCGTTCCATCATCGTTACTCCAGCTTCACCATCAGACTCTCGTTATGGCGTTTTTTTTTTCACGCCATCGTCGTGATACAAGCTTCGTGATATAGTCGTCGTCTCCGTATTGTCACACACTCGTCGTAATCCTAATGTCCTTATACCGCTGCCATGGCATCATCAATGTGCCGTCGTCATGCATTCGTTGTCTTACCAAAGTCGTGATGACGTCTTGGTCGGTCCATCTTCATACACAAGTCGTAATGCCATTGTCATCATGTCGTCGTCATCACGCTGTCGTCCTCATATCACGTTTGTCATTCCATCGATATCATGTAGTGGGGAAGAGAGTCCGCGGCCATTGAGAGAGGAGGACGAAGTCCAGCAGCCCGGAGAGCGCGAGACAGCGACCGACGCTCTTGAGACATCTACATCTACATCTTGAGACAAGGCTGTTGCGTAGCCCTAACTGCTGTATAAATAAACCCCCTTACAGTTTGGTGGACAGGTGCCGGGTATCGATCCCAGTCTCCCAACCTGGAACTACGAAGCCGTACCTTACCTCCAGCGTCAGCGATGGCGGAAGAAACCACCACGCAAGGCTCCTCTCAGACTCAAGCCACCGTCTGTCCCGGCGTGCTGCCTCAGCGTCACCCACCGATATTCAGCGGGACTGATGATCAAGACGTCGAGGACTGGCTGACAACTTATCAGAGGGTAAGCGCAGTCAACAAATGGGACGATGTGACTAGGCTGACCAATGTAATCTTTTACTTGACCGGCGTCGCCAGTCTCTGGTTCCGGAACCACGAAGCGGAGATTAATAACTGGGCCTCGTTCAAAACAAAGTTTTCGGAAATCTTCGGCCGCCCCGCGGTACGCAAACTCCGCGCAGAACAGCGACTTCGTGAACGTGCTCAACAACCCGGTGAGAACTTCACCAGCTATATTGAAGACGTCGTCGACTTGTGTAAGCGTTTAAACCCGTCGATGCACGAGTCGGACAAGATCAAGCAAATCCTCAAAGGAATAGCTGATGACGCATTTCAAATGCTATTGGCAAAACACCTAGAAACCGTCGCCGATGTCGTCAGCTTGTGCCAGAGTTTCGACGAATTGCGCAAGCAGCGCGCCCAAACTCGCCGCCCTCTGGAACAGACCGACTCGATCGCGGCGTTGACTTTGGGCGACCAGAATGCACTGTTGCTTCAGATCAAGCAGTTTGTACGTGAGGAGGTCGCCCGACAGCTTTCCATTTTATCGAGCACGCCCAATGTAGTGGGGAAGAGAGTCCGCGGCCATTGAGAGAGGAGGACGAAGTCCAGCAGCCCGGAGAGCGCGAGACAGCGACCGACGCTCTTGAGACATCTACATCTACATCTTGAGACAAGGCTGTTGCGTAGCCCTAACTGCTGTATAAATAAACCCCCTTACAATCATAGCTTCTTTGTTATTTGATCCTTGTCACTGCGTCGGCGCAATGTAGTCGCCACCTTGCCACCATGCTTATGGGCGACTTTGGCAAGCGAGTGTCAGGGCAAAGTTGGACAAAACCGGAGTGTATCGCTTATACCGAAACAACACTTGTTTCGTAATGACACAGAGGTGTTACATAAACTAGATTTCAGCAGTGAGGTGTGTCGCTACATTTCTCGAATGCTAATCGCAATACTATCCACAGTGATTCTGAGACAAGTTCTACCGTAGTCTTACGGCGAAGCTGTAAAAATTACGGTGGAATGCCCAATAGAGTTCGCGGTAGAAATTTCCTATGAGGGTCTGTCGTGTCCCTAGGCGAAAACTCGGGAGGCAGGTGGCGCGTGCGCCGCTGGGTTCCTTCCCGCAACAGCAGATAGCGCTCACCTCCACGCATTCGTGGCAGCGGCAGCGGAAGGTGCGCGCTACGTGCGCGGCTGTATTCCTTGCAGCACCAGCATATGGCACTCACCTCTGTGCATACACGGCAGAGGCGGCGCCGGCCTTGCGGGGAACTAAAAAAAAAAATCAGAAAGCTGGCATTCGCGCATATCGTTCGTCGCATGCGTTTCTCTGTAAAGAATATGGTTGCATAAGCTGCAGTTTCCGGAAAGCGGCAACTGTAGCATAGGAAGCAGGGAGTGACATAACTTCACTTTTGCATATAAAAGAAAAACCCGCCTAGCAAATGATTTGCGCTGTGACAGTGCATGGGAAGGCCACGTGTAGCGAGGACTGCTGAAGAACAGCGTACAAACAAAGCGCGGCGAAAGTGTGCTCGAGTGCTATTTTCTTGTCTCTGGCCCACTTTTTGTAGGTGCACCAATTAACGGCGCAAGCCAAGTCGCAGGCCAATTAAACGTCTTAGGCTAATAATTAGGTAAATTGCATGTGAATAAATTCAAGCTACGCCGCATTGGCTAATCGTTGTAGTTGTCGTTTACAGCTTTGCGGTCCAGCCACCTTCCCAGCGTAGATTGGAGACCAATTTTTTTAAACGAAGCTTTCTATGTCTAACTGATTCGTCCGTGAGCGCTGAAAACGCTCTGCGGGAAAGCCAACTTACACAATGGAACTCTCTGCGCATCTGCGCACACAATAGAACAACGGCGCGCGACATACGTATCATAGAACACTACAGTTTACATTCGCAGTTGTACCGATAAGAACAATCCGATCTGCAACGCCACCTTATCCAGACGAAGTGTATATATCTGCGTTGCCGTACGCGAACATAAGTGCGAGCATGTTGGTGCCCGTAAGGCCGATCCTGTGTATCGGCAACGGTATGCACTCCGTGAAAGTGTGAGTGTGTGCGTGTAATCAACGGTTACACGATCTAAAATGAACAATATGAAACTTAATGAAATGTCTCTTCATTCAACTTCAACGTTGCAAAAAATACAATTCTAAACAAGCAATCAAATCACGTATGCACCGAATCGGGTCACTCGGCATTTCGTGGGTTCGCTGCGTGGTCGCTGGCTTTGGAGATTGATTCAGTTTGCATGGGAGAAAGCTTCGCTTAAACCATCTTTATTTAAGAAAGGGGCTTTGATTTCTTTCCCTGGTTCCACACGCACGTTGTTGAGGAATGAGTATTGTTCATGTAAAAAATATTTGGATACGTTGAAACTGCTTCCCTCACCATGCTTACCTGGCAGTTGTCGAGAAAATATTCACATTTATATACTACCACCACTGATCTCGGGTGGGGAAGTTCGTGAAAATAAAGGTCTGTCATGACCCAGTATTTTATCCATGGGCTGGGACATATGACTCATCATTATAGCGTTCTTTCTAGTAGACGATTGTACTTTCCATATATGAGCGCCGTCATCTTGGGCTTTAAGGTGAATTTCTTAGCGTCGCGTGTAATGATGCCAGCTAAACGTGATCACCAAACACCTAAACAATTCACACTACCATTTTCACAAACAAAACTTTATTCACCGTGCATTTTGTTGTTATCAAGACAAATCCACCACAGAAAAAAGTCTATGGAATAGTTATCTTTACTTCAATATCTGTATACCGTTCCATACAACCTATCTTATTAGTGCTATACAACCAGATAACTTTCTCAATTTTTTATTTTTTTCCGCATATTGAGACGTGCAGCCTCCCGCATTTTAACTATATCGCGGCAGCGTGCACCACGCGCCACTTTAGCACATTTAAGCGGCGATAATCAGCGGGACCAACAAAAGTACTCTCAAGTGCAAAACTGGCTGTGGCTTAACTTAGTTATGCCTGGGTGTGCGTAGCGAGGGGTATGGTTAATCTTATTGTTTAGCTTGGTTCTCTCTACGGTTACATCTTTATAGCTTAGCTTCGTACGTCTGAGTGTTTAGGTTTGCTTGTTACCTCTACTTAAGTTATGGTTACATTAAAGACTAGACAATTTTAAAGAGTAACGCATTTATTTGACAATCTTCATCTGGTTGTTTCTCAATTTCCACAACGACGGCCCGATGGTCATTGATGCGGGAGGATAAGGGGTTGTTGTCCAGTGACTTGAACACGTTTCGGGTGCTATCCACATCCGAATCCACTCGCCTGACCACTTCGTACTTACGACGCTTCTCGGGACGTGCGGCTCGTTCTTCCTCCGTCTCCTCGGCTCGCGGCCTCCTCTTGGTTTCGTTCCGACGACGAGCCTGGTTTCTTTCAGTCTCTCTGACTCACATTCCATATATGCCGACGAATCCAACCCAGCTGCCCCTTCTATATACACGATGCAACGCCAGCGCCTATTCTGTTGCAACGCGGTTTCACCGGCTCCTTCTCTGACGTCATGCCAGATGCAAGCACTTTCCTGTCAATGACGCTACGTCAAGCTGATAACGCGCGCCGTTCCTTACTTAGGAGTACTGGGTATACTGCGTTAAGTAAAAGAACGGCAGGCAGGATAGATGAATTATGTTGAGGACAATATAAGACCCACACGCCACAAACGTTACTGAGGGCTGTTGCAAGGTTATAACTTGGTGCACCATGCTGCTACTCGTATCTGAAACTTCCAGAATGTTTCACCAATTCTGTTATCCAGTCATATCCAGTCTATTATCCAGTCTTATCCAGTCATATTTTGAACGCGGCACGAATGGTGCACTATACATTCTGAAACATACGCAAGCACCATCGAATACAATGTTATGTGTGATCAGGGGCGGATCCAGGTTTTTTCTGAGGGGGGGGGGGGGGTCAGCTTTTGTCGATGATGATGATGATGATGATAGTAGTAACCTCTCTCATTTACCGAAATTCATCGTTTCTGCTCACGATAAACCCGCGTTTTATACGGCTAGAGCAACACCTGTAGCCCGCCGTGGTGGCTCAGTCTGCTCAGGCGTTGCGCTGCTGAGCACGAGATCGCGGGATCGAATCCCGGCCGCGGCGGCCGTATTTCGATGGAGGTGAAATGCAATAACGTCCGTGTGCTTACGTTGTAGTGCACGTTATAGAACCCCAGGTGGTCAAAATTAATCCGGAGCCTTCCACTACGGCGTGCCTCATAATCAGACTGGATTTGGCACGTAAAACCGCAGAAAGATGAAGAAGCCCTATTGCGAAGCCAGGTATCGGTTTCTCCGAGCTGGAAAATGACATTACCCAATACAGCCATGTGCTTGGCGGCTGTGCCTGATAATACAGGGTGTTCAAAACTAAGCTTGATGCTTTTCTTAAAATTAGGCACGGGGAGGTACGCGAAGACCACCTGTGCAAATAAGTTATGTGGCCAGGGGGGCACAAAGTGAGATGATAATTATCGTTGTGAGCAGCCCAATTAACTAAAATTGAACAATAAATTTTGTCGACTGCAGTAAGTGGTTATCTTTGTATTGAAAACTTGGAGGCAGTCGTGTGTCTACACAGCATCAGTCGGAAGAATTATTCTAGCGTTTTCGTGCTCCGAGATATCCGACTCCAAATTTAAATTTTACTTCGCAGAGTTATCGAGTCGACGCGAGAGCGGTTTATGCTTTGCATTGCTGTGGAAGGGAGGCATTTTGAACATTTTTAGGGCATTGACATCTTGATGGGTGAATTGTTGTCATGAAATTTGTGCATGACAACACCAAATTTAAAGCGGCAGTATGAAATATTCGTTAGCATAGCTAAAAAGGTTTCTGCTGTTTATGGTACCGTTGTTGCTTTTGATTTCAATAAAACTTACAATACTTGGAAATAAGCAGTCACTTTTTTTGCGTAGCCCAGGCAAGGACCATGCCCGGTCGTCTAGTCACCATTACGCACGCGCACTGCCCTCCGGCTTCTCTGCGCGCCATTATCTCGGCATGGCAGCTGCCGCCATCTTTACAGGCTGCACGGTCGCGTGTTACGACAGCGGTTACGGGTTCTTCGATTTTTTTTTATTTCGCCAGCCGTGAGGGGAAGGGGGACAGTTATTATCTTTGCCAATGCCTCCGCCGCGTTGTCAGACTAAGCGCGGTACCCAACAGCCGCGGCACATCAGGGAGGAGCTTTGCGCCGATCCTCACCCTTTTGCATGCGTAATCATGCAAACGACAATTAAAATTTGTAGTTGGATATCTCGGAGCATAGACAAGCTATACTCGCGGACAACTTTCTGTGGCAATGAAGGGAAAGCTACGGGCGCGTGGATGCTGCACATGTTTTGCCGCGCCCAGTAGTCCGGCAGCGTTTGACAGTGCTTTTGGTTGCTCGGAACAGACGCTGAATCGACGCAACTTCCACGTGCGACCATTTCGCGTTTGCCCAGACGCGGAAGGGAACAGCCGCAAAATGAGTAAACTTTTACACTCAGTGGTGTGTTCTGTCTTATTTAACTGTTGCTAATAAGCTGTTTATGTTTACTCTTCGCCAACATAAACCTACGTGGATTAAAACGCGAGACTCTTTTCAGAAGCACCCTCACTTGTGAACGCTTTGCCTCCGTAGCTTTCCCTTCATTGGCACAGAAAGTTTTCCGCGAGTAAAGAAGGATTCTGCGAAGTGAAACTGTGTAGAAACACGACTGCCTCTAACTTTTGAATACAAACATACACACTTACTGCAGTCAATAAAAAGTTAATTACTCAATTTTAGTCAATTCGGCTGCTGACTAGCGATAATTATTATCTCACTTTGTGTCCCCCTGGCCACATAACTTATTTGCGCAGGCGGTTTTGACGTGCCTCCCAGTGCCTCATTTTAAGAAAACCATGAAGCTTAATTTTGAACACCCGGTATATCTAGCCTGTATTGTTTCTTGAAATAAAATTTGGGATGATCTGTCGCAGGTTCGTTATTAACCTGTAAGCACGGGTCCATCTTTGGAGTTCTGTTGGGACACCTTGATTTCCTTAAGAAGATTCCTTGTGTTCGGCTGAGACACCTTCGTTTGCTTTGGAGCAACGCTCCGCTCCAACGCGGCAACCACTACGCTGGTTGTTTACGATATACGAATCAGCGCGTATGAAGACTCACGACACCACCTACAGGAAGAACGATGTGGCGTAGTAGCCGTGAGCGTGAGCCACCTAGCGTCTTGATGTTTTGTTTCCCACTCGACGTCATCCTTTTACACAAGGCGCGCATCTGCTCCCGTTTCTCTAACCACGCGACGCCATCCTCTGCTTGCGCGCTGGCGTTGGCCGCTGACGTCACGCTCTCCCATTTCGCAGCCGCTGCTCGAGGTTTCGCCCCGCTCCGCGAGAACGCCCACTTAGATAAACGGATCCGGCGGCTTTGAGCCTCCTATGCTTAATGTACGCCAATACAACTTCGAAATTACAATGAAAAACTTGTAGCATACGAACGGTACTGTGCTCGTACTGGATATTGTCAACGTGTAACTCTGATCACAATTGGTGCTATAGTTAAAAAAAAGTCGCCTATGCGTAGTCCTTAGTTTAGCTGTTAGTTATTATTTATATATGAACACTTCAGTGAGAGATCTCTTTCATTAATCAGGTTGGTCGCGGAACCGATGACAGCCAATGAGGCAACCGTTGACACCCCAATGGGGAAATAAGTTGATCAGGCGCGAAGGCGCTCGCGCGGACATCGGCATGCTTGGCAAAAGGGACGTCCCCTCGTTCATTCGACGCCACCGACGGGACGAGTAAGGCACGGCCGGCGCCAGGAGGTACAAGGTGTGCATGAGAAAAAATAACTACGGCAACCTCTGCGACACCACACCCCTACGGAATACAACTAAGCTTGTGAGCGAGCTAGCTTTACTTCTACATGGGTGTTACCACTGGTACTCGCGAAAAATAATTTTGAAGAATGCTGGTGGCCATATTTTTTGCGACAGGGCCGATGCAGAAATCTGAGGGGGGGGAGGGGGGTCAGGACATCCGGACATCCCCCCTGGATCCGCGCCTGTGTGTGATGATTCATGTATAAACGGCCGGCGCACTTCCCGTAAATCAACTTTTGACGACCGATAACTGTCCTCACCACTATCGTTGTGGTTTGAGTGTTGCGTATTTTGCTGGGCACAAGTTCGCCCAATAAAGAGGCACATTTTATAGCGTAAGCTGTTATGGGCTTATTCCAATAGCCGTTTCGGTTCGCGATGATGCCGCCGCCGGCGTAGGACCGCCGTCACCGCTATCGCCGGAAATGCGAAAAACGACGTCGCAGTTTCGGCCAACAGGCGAAGTATAGATTTCGATAGCAAAAAAATTGGATAGCTATACGAAGCAAGGATTTTACCGGCAGTGTAAACTTTTAAATATTCGCTTACTAACAAAATTAAAAAGCATGGTGTCACGCGCGCCCAAGCAATTATGAACCCATCTCAGTCGATGACCGGGGACACTTGCTCTTAAAACGCTGACGTGAGGAAGCGTGGCAGCAGCGGCAAGTGAATTGACATTCGTGCTGCCGTTCGCTTCAGCGCAAACTGAGCGCCGAGAACACAGCCCGAACGAAGGTACCAGCACTCGGCCCACTCCGTCCCCATCTCAGACCGCTTTCAATATAGGACCCGCACGGTCGCACTAGCCACGCCATACACCGAGGCTGCTAGATTAGACCCCACCCCATTCATTCAACCCCAGCGCCTTGCGTGCGTTTAAAGACGGTGCGCATCCTCCCCGCCTTCCTCCTTTGCGCGTGCGAAATCGGGCCACCATCGTCGACTCACCCTCGCACGCTTTCACATGCGCACGCTACACGCGCGTGGCCCCGATGTTATCGCGCTTGGACTTTATAAAGAACATCACGGCGACGCCGATTCCCCCGACGACGACGGAAATGCGCCTGGAGTGTCTATATAATTGCTATCGCAATAAAATAAACCCATCACTCTTGCGCAAAGTTAGGGTACTTTGATAGTACCGATGTATGGTTTTATACCTTGCGAAAACCTGAGCATGCCTTGTGAAACCTATAGTTAACCTCCTAAGTAACAAGAGGTTATCTTAAGCAGCACATAAACCAATAGTTGCCTCCCTTCAAACGATTCTTAGGAAAACACAAGGGTGTACAAATTTGCAGGATTTAAAGCCGCCATGAGCGTCGTCAGATATCATCTAAATGCTAACAAATCGCTATCTTTACAGTCTCAATCACCATTATCTCAATCTCCAGACCAGGGATACAACCAACCGTGCCCCTTCGCGAAGCCAGCTATAGCTACATTCACTGCAGCTTTTCTTCACTCCCGTCTTTAAAAGAAGACAGGAAATGACATCATTCAATTGTTTCCCGTCGCACATCTATATAACCATCCTTCCACCATTCCGCATCTCAAATGCCCTCACAGACGGTGCCCCAGGGCAACAGCGGTTGGCGCACGTGATATCTTGGCGCGCTGTTCGGACCCCGCTAATGACGCCTAATCCCCGCGCGTAAATCACCTCGCAAACAGCACTCTCGCGTGTCACACGCTCCTGTGCAGTCTGGTATATAGTGGCGAACGCTTGCGAGCGCGCGCGTACGCGCCAATCGAAACGCCTAATAAAAATCCGGCAGATTCCACGCCCTGTGGAAATCGATGTTCTGCGAAACAGTGTGCGGGGAGCGTACGAAGTTAACGAAACGACCATTAGAGCACCAAGACGGAGGCGGCTCTTTCATGACCTACATGACACGCATCTCATGACATTCATGTCATCAGTCCTCAGGAGTAACTTTACCTACACCTAAGAGACCTTAAGGCGAAAGCCTTAGTCATGCTCATGACTAAGAATTCGACCATCAACCTTTAGCCTTTTCATTCACTTAGTACCACATCCGAACCCATTCCATTGGCTTTTGGGTGCTAATCTTTTTTCCCCTTAGAGATTTTCATTTTTGCTGAGTCATGCTCATGACTATAATTTGCACCACCATGCCTTAGTGTTTCCTTCATTAATACCCACGTCAGAACCAATTTCAGTGGCTTTTGAGTGTTAATCTTTTTTCGCTGAGTCATTGTCATTTTTGCTGAGTCATACTCAAGACTATTCTACCAGCATCCTTTAATGCTTCCTTCACTTAGCCTCCTCGTCAGAACCCATTTCAGTGGCTTTTGAGTGTTAATCTTTTTTTTTGATGACTCATTGTCACTTATGTTGAGTCATGCTCATGACTATAACTTCTACCAGTTAGAGCACTGCACGGGCTCGGGCTTACCCGAAAGCCCGGGCCCGACCCGGCCCGTGCGCCGGGCCGGGCCGGGTAGAGCAGTTTTTTCACGGGCTCGGGCCGAGCTCGGGCACGGCGTGTGCTTTTTGACCCGGGCCCGGGCCGGGCTCGGGTTTTATGACGCAGGCCCGGGCCGGGCTCGGGCTTTCTGCAAGTTATTCTCGGGCTTCTCAACTCTCAAAAATATGTATTTTTCGGTCTCGGGCCGGGTTCGGGCCGGTTTAGAGCCGGGCTCGGGCCGGGCTCAGGCTTAAGGTAAAGGGGTGGTGGGCCGGGCCGGGCGGGTAACGTAGATTATTTCCGGGCCGGGCCCGGGTCTCACCATAAATGTTTTGATCGGGCTCGGGCGGGCCACCCAATGTAAAAACGGGCCCGGGCCGGGCCCCAAAAATCGGCCTGTGCAGTGCTCTACTACCAGTATCCTGTAGTGTTTCCTTCACTTCGTATCCACGTCCGAGCCCATTGCAGTTGTTTTTGAGTGTTCATATTTTTCGCTGAGTCAGCATGAGACGCATGTCATGACATTTATACCATGACATACGTGTCATGATAGGTCATGACATGACATTTATGTCATGACCTATCACTTATGTTCATCATACACTCGTGTCATACTATGCCAATTTTGGTACTTACCAAGTTAAAGAAATGACCATGAGATCACCATTAACGTAGGCGGCTGTTTCATGAGCTACATGACACGCACGTTATGATATTCATCTCATGACATATCATTTATGTTTGTCATATGCTCTTGTCATGGTATGCCATATTTGCCATATATCATGTTAACGAAACGACCATGAGCGCACAAAGATGTAAGCGGCTAGATAGGTAGATAGATACTGTCAAAGTAGCAAATGTTGGCCAAGAAATGATTCGCCTTTAAAAGTAGAAAGAAAAGCGGGAGGACGCTTAATCTTCTCTTTTAAGAGTGGAACGCGATAGCATTCAAAGATCCCTGACTGCTACTCATGGTTCCCGACGACTGCAGCTTATGCAATCGTAATGGTTACTGGCAAACACCGGCGGCGAACGCTATGCACGTAGGCGAGATTTCTGGTGGAAACGCGGCCTCTTGCGTAGGCCGATCCAATCGCGCCAAAGCAATTACATCATTTTCAGGTTTCCGCATTTGTTTTGCACTTTTAATATTGGAGTCTGAGAAGATTTAACATAAAAGGCATGTGCTGTGGTTGTTTTATTTCATGACATTTGTTTGTGGATTGTCATTCTCAAAATTTCGAGGAATGCTTCGCCAAGAATGCAAGACAAGGTATGAGCAACATTATTGATAGAATGGTGCGCCATACCTAAACGCGGTTGTGGATTATTTTCTCGGCCGCGGGTGCCAATGCCGAAGCCGGATTTTCTGCAATACAGGGCCTTAAGCGCTATCGCGTTAAAAGTACCCGTTTCCCGCCGGGATCGAACCTGCACCCTTTGCGTGGGAGCCAGATACACTACCACTGAGCTACGCAAGCCCTTGCTATCGGGCCACGGAAAATGCCCTATAAGGCAAGCGCGCAGGGGCAGACGACCCGAACCTCCGCCTGTATGGTGGCGTCATCTGCATAAAGTGCCTGGAAACGCAGCCTGCACCGGCGCAGACCACGAGATGCGATTCAGACGATTCAGGCGAGCAATCAACGCGCTCCCGAGCTGCCGAGATTCCGCCAGTATGGTGGCGCCATCTAGTTAAGGTGCTTGCAAACGCAGCGTGGGCCCGACATGTAAGTTGAAGTTGTAGGGCTTGATCGGGCTCAACAGACTGCTGTGCAGAGAGCATTACAAGCCGGAGCTCGCCGTTGAGGCCGGGCGCACAGTTCAGATCGTTCTCGTCAAAACAAGGCAAACAGAATGCCGCGAAGACCCTGTTATGCGTGGTGCCCAAATTGGAGCTACTCTTGAGTCGCTCCACCAGCTTACGCTGTGACTGTCCGGCGTGTGCCTCGCAGGCTTGTGACTTCTTTTTTTAGGCTGCACTTTTGGCAGCTGTATTCTTCACCGGTAGTGCAACATGACATTTTGGTGGCACCTTCGCTGCAACGCGACGATATCTCCCCTTAATAAAAAAATGGTGAGGAAGATGATGGTTGGTGAATGCAATTTCGCTCTGCTGCTCACCTTGTCAAAATTGTCGAGAACGAATCCCGTGATGAATTTTTGGTACCTTGGCCAACCGTCCTGCTTGGTCGCAGGCAGCAAGCTTAGACAATTCTCAAGGCTTACATTCCTCTTAACGAACTCGTGACACTTGTCGTCACAATCATCGATCAAGAGCAGGTCAGCAGCCGCCCAAGTATCCATCACATTCTCGGTAGTAAGGGACAGCTGCGCAGAAACCGCACATCACTACGGTGCTGAACTGAGTTAAGCCGCGTTTTCAAAATATTTTACCACTATGCAATTGTTGACGAGTGCTAAGAAGATTCAGGCACACATTGAAACATGCTATTTTATTACTGTTTGTTACCAAGCAGCGGTAGCTACGGAAAGCAGTACAGAAATCGACGCGAACTGTTACGGTCAAGTGACTGCGCTAACAAAAGACTTGAAGAAGAGGCAGACGGAAACGCCGACTCACAACAGAAGTTTCTTATCTAGATATACACTTCCACGTTTAGATTGAAACAAATTTCATGTTGTCACGTATTTACGTCGGTAAGCCTCTGGTACTTTATGGGTTCTTCCTTAACATTTATATTAAAATTATTATATAACTGACTATGGTAATATTACATTTGCCGAAGATATGTCACCGCTATAAGTGTTAGAGCACCATCGATAACATCAATTTCATTTTTTTATTGCGGCGCGCTATTCCTTGCATGGTTCTTTTTGATGCGTTGACAATAAAGTCTTCGAAATATGGAACAATACTACGTAGCTACGCGTTCTCACGCAACGACGACAACACTTTTGAACAAGCTCATTGGGAAAGTAATATCCTTGCCTCTAGCCCACCGCCTTGCACAGCGTATTGGCTTGAGTGTCTTCAAAAGCAGGTGGCACGCGCCTATGACGCATTATGAAAATGATGAAAAAAAGCGATAACATGTGCCAGTAGCCAACATAAAAATCGGGTAGCTTTCTTCATCACTACAGTGAGAGCTGCGGAAGAGCGCTGAAACAATGTGCTGTCCATGGGTTACCTTTAGAACCAGCAAAAAGTCCCAGTTTTGCCCGAAACGCGAAGCATCAATTGCGATAGCAAATTAGTAGAGAGCTATACGGAGTATAGAGAGTAGTTCATCGGCTCTTTAAACATGGACACAATCGCTTACTAACTGAATTCAAACATGGTGTCAGCGCGCACAAGTAAACATGAATAGACAACACTCTGTGACCGCAGATAACCGCTGTCAGAACGCTGGCGTAAACAAGCGCGGCTGCAGCAGTGAGCGAAGGTTCGTGCGGTCGATCGTTTCAACGGAAACTGTGGCGACAGCACAGCGCATACAAACGTAGGAGCCGTGTGCAGATCGCTTTCAAGATTCGGTGCGCGCAGCCACCCGCAGCCGCCCGAGTATATGTACGCAGTTGCTGGTAGAGTAGAAGCCGCAACCCCTCCCTCCCACGCTGCCTTCCCACTTTCCTCCTTCTCGCGTGCGAGATTGAGTGGCCAGATCCCTTTGCGCCCGCTCGCAAGGTACAAAGTTGGTAACGCAGCACAACTTCGCCCCCCCCCTACCTCTAATACCCCCACGGCCTTTCACGTGACGGAAGGCCTTTGCTCTCCGCCGTGCGTTTGCTCTACGTCAAAGCGTGCGTCCTTCGCGTGCTTTCACTCGCACATGCAGCGTATGGCGCGCTGTGATAATTTTATCGCCCTTGGACTTAATACGGGTGCTCACGGCGACAGCATAAATCTGTGTGGAGTGTCCATATAATTGCTAACGCAATAAAAAAGGCGACGCACTGTGCAGGCCGGTGCGATGGTATAACGGTTACCTTCCCATTGAGCTCGAGAGCGCTGACATCAGTGCGGACGGACATAGATTTTCCTACACTTAATGGAGGGAACTCTGGCTCTGCGATCGTTCTGCCGCGATGAGAAAGATGGCTAGTACATAGATTTATCTTATCTTCGTGCTTGGGGCTTCAGAGATTCTTGTGGCTTCGTTTATTACGCTTTACCTGAGCCTACATTGGCCAATATTTCGAAGTCATGTTTACTTTTTTTGTTGCAGAGGGCAATAAGTCTCTGCAAGCACGCATAATCGCTGCTAATTGCAGTGGTTCCACATGTCAATGCGTCCATGGCGCAATGGTTCCAATATTGCGCTTCAGTGCTATGGTCAGTTGCTGGATTCGAATCCTGTCTTGGGGCAATTTTCCTGATGTTCTGTTAATTATTTATAACGCACTGCTTTCTTAAAAATGATCACTTTGCCAAATCACGACGCCATATAAACTTCGTCCATCCAGAAGGATGAAGTTTAGGCAAATTAATGTACCAGCCATCGTTCCCATTCTGGCTGAACAGCCCTGATTGCAGATCTTGTAGACACTATAGCGCCACAGTTCCCTATAGTAATTGTATTGAACTCTACAGTGCAGACACGTAGTAACATGTTATTGTTTTACGCGGGTTTTCTTTCACAAGTGGAAAAATGTGCCACGCAAGAAGTTGGCATACCACCAAACAATTAAATATGTTGCTTTAATGGCGCTCTAGCACTTACTTCTGACATGTGTGGCGTTAATATAAGTCGAAATATAGCGTAACTATAGCGCTCACAATATAATAATCTGTGTGGCGCAAGTACAAGTCAAAATATCGCGTAAATATAATGCTCTAATAAGCGAAAGCTCGCCTGTTCTTGAGTTTTTTATCTGTCTTTGTCTAAATTTTTTGCACTTAGCTTTCAGGTGAACACGCAACTACAGCCCTGGCAACAAACTTCTCGGCTGTAGGAGAGAAGAACGAACTGTCTTAATGGACAAATTATGTTCAACTAGCTTTTATTTGGGCATTTTTATTCTCGTTTCTACAGTTGTCGCCATATCGTTTTATTTTGTTTTCCTTTCCTTTTTTTTCGGCAATGGCGAAATTGCGATCATTTCACTAAACTTTCTTTATTTTACATTTATTTCACAAAATTACACCTTTACTAAACTTGCATCTCCTCTGTTTCTGCATGCAACTTTTAAGAGGTGATTCCAATTCACATACAGGTTTCGTCTCTTCACATAAAGCAAAATTTATGCGCTCTATTTTTATCTGCCCATGATTTCGTTCCCTGGTATTCGAAGAGCCCTTGATCCCTCCCGCCCACATTTTTTTACGAACTAAAGAGTTCAATAAGCAAACAGTCCAGTGCCTACCTTATCGGTGTAAAGGTAGCGCAGTATGACGCCGAGGACAGGCGCGCTGATGCCTCCCACTATGACGTCGGATTCTCCACCTTGGAGTAATTCTTGAAAGAAGGGGCTCCTAGCAGACAGCAGTTCCTTGTGTGCACGAAAGGCGCCTCCGTCCTCCGTTCGCAGAGTGCAGTCTTCCAATCCCTGCAGTGACAAGAGACCGCGGCTGAACATCGTCGTTTGGTTTGGGTTCATGGCCACTGGATGATCATGATGATGAACCGCTACCATGGCTCGTACCCACTAAGGGATAGGCCAAGAATCGGGCAGAATAGGGTAGCTAAAGAATGAAGTTTGGTGATGGTGAAGCGTCGTTATTTGATAAATTGACAGCTTTCACAGGGAAAATGAAACATTTTGGGAGAACATTGAAAGGACAACCTTTGTCCTCGACAACGGCTCTAAGCTGCTCGCATATGCCCCGGTCTTCCGAAATATGTAGCCGACAAAGTAGTATCCCTTGGATATTGTGATGACAGGTTATTTTATTTATTGTTTCAGACGGTTATCTGAGGCAGAGCCTCCGAGAAACCCATTGAGGACAAAGCCGTTTGTAAGACAGCGCACACAAACAATTATAAAACAAACGAAAAGGAACCCATAAATCAAACACTCAATGAAAACCTCATAATACAAAATACATTCTGAGCTAGAACGCTAATGATAGCAGGCAAGTTCGGGCAGGCAGCGAGGGTGAGTGCGCATTAGAGTCTCGGCGCGGCGAAACGGAGACGACGAGAGAAGCGGCGTCGGTCTCACCAAAAGTCGCTGAGTTGGACCGGCTATCAGAGCATGACAACTCTGGCTTGCAGGGAGAAGTCAGGCGGCTTAGTGACACGGGCAGACGGTGGCGGCGTTATGGCCGGGCAGCTGCTTTTGGAACTCGGGCCCGTAGCCCGACAGCTCATGTTCTGCCCACGGGTGCAGGCGCTCACTGACCTCGGGCAGCAATTGACTATCGGGTAGAGTGGCGATGCCCAGGAACGGGTTGGTAAGAAGCCCCGGTCGGGTGAAATCCTGGTGGCTCGGGTCCGGAACCCGAAGGCCGTCTTCTTATTCCGCGTCGAGACTGTTGTGCTGCCACACACTCGCGACTTGCCCGAACTTGCCTGCTATCGTTAGCGTTCTAGATGCAGAAAGTGGTTAGATCAGTGCGGGAATTCGCGGCGATTTGACGCTAGCTGCAGCTTGCTCAGTCGTCTGCTGTGCTGCTACATCGGCCCTCACAACGAGTAACCGAGAGAACCACAGTCAGCCTAAGAACGTGGCAATGCCCTGCTCCCGCTTGTCGCCCCTTTACGATATGACGTCAAGACGCAGCTACATCCTGGTTAACAAAATCGAAACCCGCTGTAGAAAAGCTGATATAATAAATTAGTTACCACGGTCTGACGCTTGGCAGTATTTGTTCAAGGATTCAGAAGTCTAGGACGTTCATTTACAACAAGAAAATGAACAATCGGAATTATTATGCCAGCACACCTCTAGCACTTTTTTTACAGCTCCAGCAAAAGTCAGTTCAACACATTCACTAAACATACAACAGGCAGTGGGAACACTTTAAAAAAAGTTCCTTGCGATATATTTCTGGAAGCAAAGTAAGCACGTGTGTAGAAATATTTCCATTTTCAATATTATCTGTATTTCTTTATTGTTCAAGTCTTCCGGCTACCGGTATGATTAGACCATGTCTTCATATACTTTCCTGTGTAACAAAGATGTTGAAATGAATATGTGCACCTTATTGCCTTCTCAGTTATATCATCTATATCGGATGCAATATTGTTTCCTTTCTTTACCCAAAGCTCACAATCTGCAGTAAGAAGAGGAACATTGATCGGCAATTCAAAACTTCAGCCACTTTCATTGTACCATTTTGTATGCTATAAAGTACATGAGTCAGGTTAAATACCCCGAAAAGAATACAAGCAAGAGAGGTACTCTTGCTTGTATTCTTGAATATTTTTTGAAGGTATTAGAACGGTGACATGGGAGTCTGGGTGGAATAATGGGGGAGGGGTGAAAGTGGAAAGGAGTGGGTCGTTCACTTTAGTAGCTCGGCGTTGGCGTCATCATGGTGGTTTACAGAGGTGGCGCGGCCCTGTGTGGTGGAGGCACCAAAAGAACATGCCGACGTTTGGAACTTGTGAACGTATTGGTATTGTTTAAAAGAAAAAAAAAAGATTAAAATAGGAGGGAATCGGTAGAAGGAGCAGGTCTACAAGGGAAAAGGGCTTGTATGCTTCATATTTGTGTAGAAGCGTGAAGGAAAATGTTAAGCTTAGCGGTTGGGGAGGGGCAGTCAAGGGCCGGAAACGGAGGAATAGGCGAGCTGAATAATTTGGGTTAGCTGGTGGCGTACATTGTTTTTGCGCATTATTTATTCGTATGCAAATTTTATGTTTGAGTTACAGCTTTTAGCGACTCTATGTTGCCACGTACGATTATTATTACGTAGGTATTTAAACTTCTGTGTGAGCTATGATTCCGTATATTTCCTCTCGCGCGGCGACTGGGAATTTGTTTGTAGTATATAGAGCCTTGTTTCATCGATTATATAGCCGCGTTGGCTGGTTACTACTTTAGGTAAATTTTGTTTTGGATCTGTGCGTTGGCCGTTGAGCCTTGTATGAACTTCTTGTTCAGCCTCACCTATGTATTATTTGCTACAAAGGCGACACTCTAGACAGTAGACTGCGTTGCTGAGCGTGCAGGTGAAACTCGAAGTCACCTTGTGATGTAGTCCGACGCTGTACCTTTTGCTGTATAAGTAGATTGTATATGTTTGCATGTAGATCACCTGGGGCGGCCACCGGGACAGGGAGCTGGCTTCGTCTTTGTCCTTATTTTGCAATGTAGAATGTTCCTGAAATCATGATGCGTCTGAAGGCTACTCTTTGCGGGTCCGGAAAAATCCTATTAGGTGTATGGTTGCCGGTGAGAATTGGGTAGTATTTAATGAAAACGTTGTTCACGCTTGAGAGTGTGTAAAAATTTAGTAGTAAGAAGGTGTATTATTGTTCTAGTGATCTGAGAGTGGGGTTTGAGGACCTCGGCTCTCTCAGGTTTGTTTTATCTTTTGCATCGGTGTATTTTTTAATGGCAGTGTTCGAGTGTTTCCTGATTGATAAGGTTTGCTCAAGACCACCTAGTTTACCGACGTAATCTTGGTTTTCAACGCAAATGGGATATAGTCGTGTGGCTTGACCTTTACAGATACCTTGTTTGCGATTTCTGAGATGGTGGCATGTATATCCTAGATATTGTTGTTGGTCAAAATGTTTCCTATACAGTGTTGTGTTTAGTGTCCCATTGTCAAAAATTGACCGTCACTTTAGCGTATGCCAAAGAGGGTGACGTTGAAAGTCTGCACACTCAAGAGACATTCTTAAAATTACTTGACCTTCTCAATTGAATGCGTTGTTACTTCTTATTTGTTGTTTTAAATGCGAATATTTCTTGGCAAACATTTGCCACATTTACAGCATCATTCTATCCATATAGCCGCCTACGTCTTGGTGATCTCACGGTCGTTTCGTTACCTTGGTATTTACCAAAATTGGAACAGTATGACAAGAGTGTAGGACGAACAGAAGTCATAGGTCATGACATGAATATCATGACGTGTGTGTCATGTAGGTCAAGGAACAGCTGCTTACGTTTTGTTGCTTTCGGGGCCATTTCGTTAACTTGGTAGGTACCAAAATTGGCATAGTATGACAACCGTGTATGGTGAACAAAAAGATAGGTCACGATATCAATGTCATGAAATACATTCATATAGGTCATGAGACACCTAAAATGACAGTGACCCACCGAAAAACCTTAACACTCAAAACCACTGAAGTGGGTTCTGACGTGGATACTAAGTGAAGGAACCACTAAAGAATGGCAGTAGAAGGCATCGTAATGAGCATGACTCAGCAAAAGTAACAATGACTCAGTAAAAAATTAACACTCAGAAACTACTAAAATGGCTTCGGACGTGGGTAATAAGTGAAGGAAACACAAAAGGATGGTGGTGACAGCCATGGACATGAGCATGACTCAGCAAAAATGACATTGACTCAGCGAAAAAATTAACAATGAAAAACCACTGAAATGGGTTCAGACGTGGGTGCCAAGTGAAGGGAACACTAAGGGGTGGTCGTAAATCATTCTCATGACAAAACTCAGCTAGAATGACAACGAGTAAGTGAAAAACTATAATGCTGAAAAACCACTGAAATGGGTTCGGACGTGGGTAATAAGTGAAGGAAACACAAAAGGATGGTGGTGACAGCCATGGACATGAGCATCACTCAGCAAAAATTACAATGACTCAGCGCAAAAATTAACATTGATAAACTACTGAAATGGGTTCAGACGTGGGTGCCAAGTGAAGGAAACACTAAAGGGTGGTCGTAAATCATTCTCATGACCAAGACTCAGCTAGAATGACAACGATTAAGTGAAAAACTATAATGCTTTTCTGAAAAACCACTGATATGGGTTCGGCCATGGGTACTAAGTGAAGGAAACGCTAAGAGATGATGGTAGAAGTCAGTCATGAGCATAACTCACCAAAAATGATAATGACTCAACAAGAAATGAGCCCTCCGGAACTACTGAATTGGACGCGGACGTGGGTACTGAGTGAAGGAAATACTAAGCGATGATGGTAGAAGTCGTAGTCATGTTCATAAATCACCAAAAATGACAATGACTTAGCAAAAGAATAGCACTTGAAAACTAGAGAAATGGGTTCGGACGTGGGTACTAAGTGAAGGAAATGCTAAGGGATGTTGGTAATTGTGGTAGTCGTGTTCGTACCTCAACAAAAATGAGAATAACTCAGCCAAAAAAATTAACACTGAAAAACTGCTGAAATGGGTTCGGGGGGGGGGTACTAAGTGAAGCAAACACTAAAGGATGGTGGTCACAGCCATGAACATGAGCACGACTCAGCAAAAATGACAATGACTAAGCGAAAAAATTCACACTGAAAAACCGCTGAAATGGGTTCAGACGTGGGTGCCAAGTCAAGGAAACACTAAAGGACAGTGGTAGAAGTCATAGTCGTGAACATGACTCAGCAAGAATGACAATAAGTGAAAAACATTAATGCTGAGAAACCACTGAAATGAGTTAGGACATGTGTACTAAGTAAGAAAACCCTAAGGGATGATGATAGAACTCATAGTGATGCACATGACTCACCAAAAATGACAATGACTCAGCGAAAAAAGATTAACACTCAAAAGCCACTGAAATTGGTTCTGACGTGGGTATTAAGTGAAGAAAACACTAAAGGATGGTGGAGACAGCCATGGACATGAGCATGACTCAGCAAAAATTGCAATGACTCAGCGCAAAAATTAACACTGAAAAACCACTGAAATGGGTTCAGACGTGGGTGCCAAGTGAAGGAAACACTAAAGGGTGGTGGTAAATCATTCTCATGACCAAGACTCAGCTAAAATGACAATGAGTAAGTGAAATAGTTGTCGCAGTTTCACCTGAAAGGCGAAGCATCAATTGCGATAGCAAATTTGAAGAGAGCTATACGGAGTAATGATAGCAGCTTTATCAGCTGTATAAACTTGGACATGCAGCAGCACCGGCAACACGCAGAACTGTTGTCGACGCCGTCGGCGTTTTGCCCGCGTTCGCTCAAAATGCCTGCGGCGTTGGTGACTGTTGCCGGAGCCTCTGATATGAATAGGCACTTGGTGCCGCAGCTAAACGTCGCCTCCCTTCCCTCCACCTCCCCCCCTCCCCCACGGCCTTTCGCGCGTCGGAAGAAGGTACGTTTACCCTACATATACGGTGATTGTAGAGGAGGAAAGAGACGCCTACTTCTGCAGCCCTTAAGGGAGCACAGCGCAGAACGCGCGTTTGTTCTCCGCCGTGCGTTCACTCCCCATGAAAGCGCGCGTCCCTCGCGCCCTTTCACTCGCACATACAGCGTTCGGTGGCAACCCACCGCCGAATGCGGTACAGCTGCCCCCACCGCAGAGGCCTCCTGTCCCCATCGCCACGGAGCTGCCCGGGATTTCGAAGAGGCGCTCACCCGCTTGCGCCCTGCAGCAGACGGCCGCCTGCCTCCTGGACGAGACCCTCGGAGACCACCTCCTGGTGTACGTCGACGGTTCGGTGGTACCGGACACCGGCTCTGCCACGGCGGCCTGCACGGCACCAGCCCTGCAGAAGAGCAGGCAGTGTCGACTGCCCAGACACGCCAGCTCGACTGCAGCGGAGGTGGCAGGCCTCCACCTGGCCGTCGACCTACTCTCTGAGGAGCTTCCTGGGGTACCAGCGGCCATCCTCTGCGACTCCAGGGCAGCCCTCCTCGGCCTGCAGAGGCCAGAAAGCGCCAGCCTTGGAGTCGCACTGCTGTCTACCCGGCTGACAGCGCTGCAGGACGCAGGCCACCCGGTGTCCCTGCACTGGATCCCCGCCCACGTAGGGATCCCGGGCAACGAGGCAGCCGACACCCTGGCGAAGGACGCCCACCACACCACTGTGCCCCTCAGTCGGGCCGTGACGGAGGGCGACTTCACAGGACTGAGGCTGCGGCGACACCTGGCGACCCACCACCCAGACAAACGGGTGGCACTGGGATGCCCCCCACGACCACTCCCCCAGCGAGGCCTGGCTCGCAGGGAGACCTCGCTCCTTCTCCGGCTCCGCATCGGCTGCAGCTGGACGGCAGCACGCAGCTACCGACTGGGACGAGCGACGTCCCCGGCCTGCAGCTCCTGCGGGGAACCGGAGACGATCGAACATCTCCTGCTGGCCTGCCCGGCGTACCTCCAGCAGCGGGGCCCACTCCTGCAGGAGTTCCGCCGCCTGGGCCTCCCCTGTGGCAAGGAGGAAGATCTCTTCCCCGGCCGACACCACCTTTCTGCACTTCGAGGCGTCGTGGAGTTCCTTGACTCGTCAGGGCTCTCCGCACGCCTCTAAGGACATTTCTACTAGCGGGAAGGCCTCACGGCCTCCCACTCCACCCCGGGCCTGACCGGCCTGGCACAACACCCCTGCAGACTCTGCAGCACGCCAAGGCCTTCCATCTCGGCCTGATACGTTCCGCCTATGCCCGCCGGTTTTGCTTCGCCCAGCCATGGCGTCTCCACTCTATCCCTTCTTTCGCTCCCACTTACCCCTCCCCGTTGGCGCTGAGCCGTGCTCCCTCAAGGGCTGCAGAAGATAGCGCCAACCTTTCCCTTTCCCTCAAGAACCACTTACCTACCGGCGACGATTTCATCTCCATTGACGTCATACGGAACTTCACGGCGACGGCGATGGCGACGCCGACGGCAGAAATCTGCTTTTGAGTGTCCATATAATTGCTATCGCAATAAAACTATAATGCTGAGAAACCACTGAAATGGGTTCAGGCATGGGTACTAAGTGAAGGAAACGCTAAGCGATGATGGTAAAAGTCGTAGTCATGTTCATAACTCACTAAAAGTGGCAATGACTGACCAAAAAAAATTTACACAAAAACTACTGAAATTCCGACATGGGTACTAAGTGAAGGAAACGCTAAGGGATGATGGTAGAAGTCATAGTCATGTTTGTAACTCACCAAAAATGGCAATGACTCAGCAAAACAATTAACACTCAAAAACCACTGAAATGGGTTTGGACGTGGATACTATGTGAAGTAAACGCTAAAGGATGGTGGTAGAACTCATAGCTATGACCATGACTCAGCAAAAAAATTCATACTCAAAAGCTACTGAAATGGGTTCGGACGTGGGTACTAGGTGAAGGAAACAGGATGGTGGTAAACGCAATGGACATGAGCATGACTCGGCAAAAATGCCAATAACTTAACGAGAAAATTAACCAAAACCCCTGCAATGGGTTCAGAAGTGGGTACCAAGTAAAGGAAACGCTAAAGGATGGTGGTAGAAGTCATAGTTATGAGCATGACTCAGCAAGAATGACTATGAATATGCAAAAAAAAACTTGCTCAGTACCGCTGAAATGGGTTCCTATTCTTCCATTTCCAGTTCTTCCTTGCATATCCCCTACCAATCAATTTATTATTCTCTCCCATTATTTTATGCATAGATCAACGATATGAGTGCTTTTCCATATACACCTGTCCCCTCAGTGTTTTTATTTAAATTTTTTTCCCGCTGTCACCCTCCTACGCCGCTTTTTTTCTGCCCCCTTTTTTTCCTTTTAAATATCCTCACCGACCAATTCCAAAGTCCCAGACGCCAGGATACCCTTTTCGGCGCCTCGACCACACAGGGTACCGCCACTTCGTATACGGCCGTGACGACACCTACGGCGAACTACTGAGGCTAACATCCCTTAATTGAAAGACCGAACTCTTCCTATCAACCACAACCGCCCCGCCCTTTCCAGACTCCGTGTCGCCGTCTGAGCACCTTCAAATTTACGCGACGCATTGATGCTAGGCTACTCAAATCATTCCTTCAACTCGTATTGTTGATACTTGCACAGTGACCGGCTGACTGGCTCTTCAGGCACCCCAAACGCTCGCCGCCCACGACACATCTGAACGCTCCCTCACCTCTCGCTCCCCCAACCCCCGCTTATGTCACTTTTTTTTGCCGCTTCCTTGCTCTCGCGCTGTTTCCCCTCGTCTTAGAAACCGCGCCTTGACAGTAAAACGCGAGCGGTCATTTTCTTTTCAGTCTCTCCCTTTACAGCCAGCAGTAGCCGACATCGACGTGACGTCACTCTACTAACCCTTTAAAACTAACCCGCCTAGGATGAGGCCTCATTCACACAGCCGTCAAACGCTCCGTCACGTCACCGTCACGGCATCCGTTTTCGTCAGGGGAGAGGGTTTCCGAGTCGTTTTTCCCTCAAAAACGGCTCGCCGGCGACGCAGAGCGGTGTTCTACGTTTCCGTCGCCAGCACGGTGACGGAAACCCTCTCGGAAACACTCTCCCCTGACGAAAACGGATGCCGTGACGTTGACGTGACGGAGCGTTTGACGGCTGTGTGAATGAGGCCTGACGAGGCCGCCCTTGACGAAGATAGGTCCTCCTATCGAAACGTTGGCCAGCCTTTCTGAGGCACCTTATCCCTGGTTATGACATTTATATCACGTGTACTACCCCATCTGTCAGCCACCTCTTTTCATTTTGGATATTCAGTCTAGTTTGACATTCAAGCTCTAAATCCTTGGAACAGCGTGAAATAGTAAGGATTTATTCATCAGCTTTATGACAGTATTTCTTCTCTCAAGAAGTACGCTGAAGTTTCCTGCACAGGTCTTAACCAAGGTGAGACATAACGCAGTAACAATAATTTGGAAGAATAAAATCAGACCACAAACTTTCTCTAACGAAGTAGTCGGCTTACAAAAACCGGCCGGTAGTGCACATCTTCACTAGCAGACAAACGTCAGTGACGCAGTCGAAAAAAATATTGTGTCGTCGGTCACCACAATCGATGCCACAAACATATAGCCTATATGTGGCAAAATGATGCCTGTAATAGTTTGACGTTGAAGTAAGACATCAAATGGGCAGCATACGAACGCAATCGGTCTCGCTGCGCTCAATGAAAGTGCGTTAAAGACGCCCCACAGCGCACCCAAAACCAAGTCACTCGAAGCGCCCTTGGGCCAATTTCTTAATAGCGCGGCACGGGAAAGCGTCATTCTGTCCACTCGATCATATTCTAGTACAGTGTAGTCACTATTCACTTTCTTTGAACATCTTTGTCATTAGCGTAAAGTGTGGGCGTGTAGAAACAAAAATGTTATCGAGACACACAATCGTGTTCGCATATCTCAACACCATCTTTCAGTGAAAAAAAAAGACAGGAAAACTGTACTCACTTCACATTATTCCCGTCTCAAAAGTTATTTGAGCGACGTAACAGCAGCCACGGTAGTAGTGAAGGATTCTATAATATATGGACGCTTCACCTTGAAAAAAATATGTATATGTCAACTTAAGTGCATGACATCACAAGAACTTTATTTGAGTCCTGAGGAACTGAGATCTAGACGAGCCGAAGGCTCCCCCAGATTAAGTCGGTGGCTCCGCCCACGATGGGACCGGGAGACCAAGTCCCATCGCGATGTCGTGGGCCCTCTCGACAGCCTGGAGTTCAATTTGAAGATTGCTGCTCTTGAGGGATTCCTCCCATTGCTCTTTCGTGATGGGTGGAGAGCAAGGAAACTTAAGTGCATCGCATAAATAAGCTGTCGACATTTGTTCATGGTATGTATGCGCTCGTTATGGCTACATGATTGATAATACCTTAAACATTTCATGTTGAAACTCGTCGAAGGTGCAGTCTCATTTGAATAGTGTTTGGTGAACATGCATTATATTGTTACGGGGAGCAAAACAGCTGGCGCAAAACAGTAGAGCGAAGATGCGCGGAAACAAGAAGCAAGAGCACAGCGCCGTCAGGCGGGGCGTTGTAGCGGTGTAAGGTGTCGTTGTGGAGCACAAACATCCGTAAGGAAGGATAAGGGTGTGGTGAGTTGAGACCGTCTATAATAGGCTGCAAAGGTGAGTCGCTGTGCTGTTCGTCAGCTATGTGTACGAAGTCTGTAATGGCCAGAACAAAGGTGTCAGGTTCATCTTCCAGTGTATCAGGGGGATCGACCGGGTATCGTGAGAAGCAGTCAGCGTCTTGGTGAAACCATGAAGATTTGTAGAAAACCGAAAATGAGTACTCTTGCAAGCGGAGTGCCCAACGGCGAAGGCGACCAGTGGGGTCCTTGAGCGAGTAAAGCCAGCAAAGCGCATCGTGATCTGTAACAACTGAAAAGTGCCTGCCATACAGGTATGGGCGGAATTTTGCGATGACCCAGACGAGAGCTAAGCACTCGCGTTCTGTGATCGAGTAATTTTGCTCCGACGGCGACAGAAGGCGGCTTGCATAGGCGACCACGCGGTTGAGGCCGTGCTGCTGTTTGCAAGGACGGCGCCTATACCGTGGCCATTGGTGTCGGTACGAACGTCCGTGCTGGCTGACGGGTCGAAATGTGCTATAACAGGTGGGTTTGTTAGGATGGCAACGAGCGATGAAAAGGCGTCCGCTTGGTCACAACCCCAAGTGAAAACGACGTCCTTCTTGAGCAGGCCTTTAGAGGGCGGGCCACTTCCGAGAAGTTCTGGACAAAACTACGGAAGTACGAGCACAGGCCAAGAAAACTGCGGACGTCTTTGGCCGGCCGCGGAGTAGGGAACTAACTAACCGCGCGGACTCAGTCAGGGTCTGGCTGCACGCCTGCAGCGTCAACAAGGTGGCCGAGTACGCAGATCTGACGGTGCCCAAAGCGACATTTCGATGCGTTAAGCTGGAGACGAGCACGGCGAATAACATCAAGGACGGTGGACAGGCGAGTGAGATGGTTTTCAAACGTAGTCGAAAAAACGATAACATCGTCCAGGTAGCAAAGGCATATGGATCACTTGATGCCTCGAAGAAGAGAGTCCATCATGCGCTCGAAAGTAGCAGGAGCGTTACATAGGCCAATAGGCATCACGTTATATTGATAGAGGCCATCAGGAGTCCCGAAGGCGGTCTTCTCGCGGTCTCGGTCGTCCACAGCGATTTGCCAGTATCCTGAGCACAGGTCGATGGAAGAGAAATATCTGGCGCCGTGCAAGCAGTCCAGTGCGTCATCAATACGCGGGAGAGGATACACATCCTTCGTGGTAATCTGTTTGAGGTGACACAGAATCTCCAGCTATTGTCTTTCTTTTTCACAAGTACGATGGGAGATGCCCAAGGACTGCATGAGGGTTCAATTGTGCCTTCGCCCAGCATTTTCTACACTTCCTGTTGGATGACAGCACGCTCCGGAGCTGACACACGGTAAGGCCGTTGGTGAATAGGACTCGCATCGCCGGTATGAATGCGATGGGTGACGACGAAAGTCTGGCCCAAAGGACGGTCGCCAAAATCAAAGATATCCTGGTAGGAAACCAGCACGCGGTGAAGGGCAGCGGACTGTGCCGGAGGAAGGTCTCCTGATATCATGCGGACGAAGTGGTCGCAGGACGAACCTGACTGCGATGACGGCGGTGAAAAATCCGGTGGAGGTTCTGTGGTCAAGGCAGAAACCGTGTGGCCGGCCAATGGGATCAGATGAGCGAGTGATATGCCGTGAGTAAGAACTTGCGTCGAGTAAACAAAATTGAGTATGGGAAAGGAGGTGCCGTTGTTTGTAACTGTCACCACCGTATAGGGGAGCGCCACATTGCGTGGCATGGCGACCTCAGGAATAGGGCAGGCAACGTAGTCGCTGAAAGCTGGACGTATATTGCGGCTTGGGGAGGCAGTCGAAGAAACTCGACGGAGCATAGGCGGGGTGGGCCGGCATCGACGTTGTCGGAGCACGAAGGAAGTTCTAGCCACAGAAGGCCCGCGGAGCAGTCGATAGGGGCAGCGTGTGTGGACAGAAAGTCGATTCCCAAAATGAGGTCATGGGGGCATAGTTCTAGAACAGCAAAAAGAACAGATGTGTGGCGACCAGAAATGGTAATGCGTGCAGTGCACATTCCAAGTATGGCAAGGGTACTCCCGTCGGCTACTCCGACGGTAGGTGAAGTCGCGGGCGTCAGGACTTTCTGGAGGCGGCGCCGGAGGCTCGAGCTCATTACAGAAATTTGTGCGCCGGTATCAACAAGAGCGGTAACTGCTACACCATCAACCAGAACTTCAAGAAGCTTCCATCGGGTATGAGGGACCATCAGAGGATTTTGAGGCCGGGTCGTAAATGCAGCGTCACCTCCGGGGGCTGCACTGGCTAGATTTCCGAGAGGCGGTCAAAGGGAGACCGAGAGCGGCGAGGTTTGGGCGAACGGGACTGACGGCGCTGGGGCGATGGTGAGCGGCTCATCCGGTTTTCCCTAGGAGGACGTTCAGCACTTGAGGCCTCAGGACGGAACGACGGGGCATATGATGCACGGTCCGGGCGATTGTAAGTGTTTGGTCGATAGGACGTGGGCCAGCGGCTGCGGCAATGGCGGGCGATGTGTCCAATGCTATATAGAGCATGTGAAGCAGATGGTCCGGTCATCAGGTGCGCGCCAATCGGCTGGATTTCGATAACATGGCCTGAAGGTCGTGTTCGGTCTCGCAGCAGTGACGACAGGGGCGACCGGGTTGGTAGCAGTAGGACCGTTGTCAAAGGTGGGTAAAATGCCCATATTCGCGACCTCTTGGCAAAACACGGCCTGAATTAGCGAAATTGGAGCCAGGTTGTTGCTTTGCATACCGTCATGAGGGGTAACGGGTACCATGGCCTGGAGTTCTCGACGGACGATCCTGGTGACGTTTTTCTGGAGCTTGCGCTTGCCGAAGCGTGGCTAAACCTTCGCATGAGGACGTGGCAGCGGTATTGGGAAGTCGGTCGAAGCGGTGAGTGATACGTTGACTTTTGGCCAGCTCAAAACGACGACATTCAGCGATGACCGACTCCACTGTAGATCAGTTCTTACACAGTAGCAGATTGAATGCGTCATCGGCGAGGCCTTTAAATACGTAGCCCACTTTCTCCGCTTCAGCCATGTCCTTGTCGACCTTGTGGCACAGAGACAACACGTCCTGAATATACGAGATGTACGGTTCTGTGGACGTCTGAGCACAAATTTCGAGCTCCTGCTTGACCGGTAGTTGTCGTCCGATAGGTCTCCCAAATAGATCACGTAATTTCTGCTTACAAACGTCCCAACTTGTCAGATCTGCCTCATGCGTCTCGAACCACAGTAGCGCAGTGCCCCGCAAATAGAAGATGACATTCGCAATTATCGTCTGGTCCCACTTGTTAGTGAGGCTGACGCGCTCATACATTGCCAGCCATTCATCGACGTCCACGCCACTTGTGCCGTTGAATGTCCCGGGGTCACGAGGGTGCAAGAGAATGACCGGTGATGGGCCTTGCTCACACTGGGTCGCTTGGTCGGTCATTGTGGTGGCAGCAACGCGCCGTCCGCTGCGAAGATCCAGTTCCCGGTGTTGTAGCGAGCGTACCCCGCACCTCCACCAAAGGTGTTACGGGGAGAATATACAGGGTGTTTCAATGAACACTTTCAAAATTTATTTAAGGTTGCCTGTGGCAGATAACCCAATTCTAGTTAGTGAGCTGGTCTACTCAAAGAGGCGGACATTACTTGCACAAGAAATTGAAATGCATAATCAAATAATTAACAAAAATTCACTAATTAAGTTTCTAACTAATTATCTGATGGCCCATATTGCAATTTACAAACTTAGCCGTGGAGTTCGCAAGGCGGATCCACTTGCAACGAATTCTCGGGATGACGCCAGTTCCGAGATATTAATTCCCGAACTTTGCCGAGAAATGCATTGGCGTTCCAGTTAGTTTCTTAACAAAACGTCGCTTCACGCATTGAAGCACAAAATTAACTGGAACGTCAATGCATTTGTCCGCAAAGTTCAGGAATTAATATCTCGACACTGGCGTCATCCCAAGAATTAATTCCAAGTGGATCCGCCTTGCGAGCTCCACTACTACGATTTGTAAATTGCATTATGGGCCATCAGGTAATTAGTTAATTATTGACTTTTGGTTAATTATTCGATTATGCATTTCAATTTCCTGAGCAAGTAATGTCCGCTTCTTCGAGTAGACCAGCTCATTAACTAGAGTCGGGCTAACTGCCGCAGGCAACCTTAAATAAATTTTGAAAGTGTTCGCTGAAACACCCTGTATATACAATGGATATATTTACAAGGTAAGGCGCACAACGCGACAGCAATCGTTCAGATAGCGCGTGCACACCAGAAAGCCACGCCGTCGTCGTCGTCCAAGCACCGACCACAGGATCGCCGCTCGTGACCATATTGTCACTGGGTACTAAGTTTTCCAAACAAAAAATGAGACAATCACTCCTGGCTGCCGAGAGATAAGACAGTGCAAGGACGCCTATATATGTTCTTCCTGTAAGGTGGTGGTATACCATTTATTACAAAAGATCATGACCTTAGGGAGCACAAAATGACAGGACATCTGCGTCGAAATATTTCACATCAAATTTTGCACAAATTTACTAATAAATTCATGGCAGAGGACGAGATGCCTTGACGCGGAGCAAGTATTTTGGAAAAATTCCTCCATGCTCTGGCGTTATTTTCACTGTATAGTTTTCACCAATTAGCCTAACACTAAAATACTAAGCAATTTGTATACCACCACCAATGTCGCGAAATGTCCCAGTACTCATTCTGTTCACTATAATAAATTATGCGATAAAGAACGAGGAAGAGAAAAATGCTAGATGTGAGGTTATCCAGACACCTTCAGGTTTGCTACTTGGCATTCAGCACAACGTGCATGGATGTGCAGACGCCTGATATTGATTGCGAGAAAAGGTGGCAGGTTATATAGTGTGTTCCATGGACCAATCTCTTAAAACAAAGGCAGCGAACTACAATGATGCAATTAGCTCTGTTCCGTCAGCAGCCGAATTGCGTCGTCTGACGGTAACAATCCCGTCAAGTAACGAAAAGTATTTTACCTATAGCAACATTTAGGGTCCAAATGCGTAAGTTTAAATGGGAGAACATGCTTCGCTTTCGGATATGTCCTAGTTTCCAGCTCGCTACTTTGTTCTGAGATAATTTTCTGCCACAAAATATTCGTAGAAGTTATGCAGATTTCAACATATCGGGAATTGATCTAAGCGAAGCAAGTGAATATTATTATGAACATTCCATTTAAAACGAAGGGAATGCTGCCAAACACGTTCTTTTTATCCCATTTCTGCGCTTATTATAGTCGTTTCACATCCGTGCTTCATGTCAACAAAACAGGAAACCTACTCCAGCAATTCCGGACATTGCCTTTAGTTCACAGCTTTCTCACCACGTGGCGTACGGACCTTTAGGAATCTAAATGCGCGTGATGATGCACAAATGTGTGCTGGACGAAACTAGAATACACGTAATAACAATAAAAAACAGTACCACGCCAACAGCTTTCACCGTAGAGCATGGCCGAGCGCACATCCGGGATGGCTGATCTGATAACCGCCACGCGTATAAGGTGAGCGGCCAGCTAGTAGACTCTGAATCAGTAGTTTTAACGCGATAGCGTTAAGGGCTCCGTGTCGCAGAAAATCCGGCGTTGGCGTGCGATGTCGGCGTTGGTGGCAGAGAAAATCATCCCCAACAACCCCGACCGCGCAGGCCTTCCACGTGGTGCAAGGTTTTGGTGAACAAAAATTGAATTTCTAACAGTGAAATGCGCCAGAAAAATGGTAATGTACGACTTTACCTGCTTCAAGAAAAAATAGGTCAAAAGAAGGTCGAAAAGAAGACAGGTACAACAGACAGGCGCTAACTTGCAACTGAAATTTTATTTAAAGAAACAAGGATTATATACATGAAAATGAATTGCACCTTATTTTTTCGTCAAGTATGTTACACCAACTCGGTCACATCAAGCTGCTGCTACGACTTTACCATTCGGCGTCGGATTGTAATTTGAATGTTCGAGAAAACCAAATTCTGCTACGAGGAAACTCAAACATAAACCCCCTTTCCAACCTACAAACGCCCGCTCGGGTACTTTACTTGCGAAAATGATATCCAGATGGCGCTCGCACCATCGGCAGGTCAAATTGGGACTTCGCCTGCGAATATGATTTGGACACGCGCGCGCGGCGGGGCAATAACCTACAAATATTAAAATATTAAAAAAAAGCTGCTAGGGCGAAGTTTAAAGGCGAAGCTTAAGCATCCTCCAATTTTTGCTGCTATTGACAGGCGTTTAGAGGCTCCGTAGAGCTACGAGAAAGGGGGTACAGAATCTCGAAAGAACGGCCTCCAACCTCCCCCCCCCCCTTCCGTCTATCTTATGCTCGTCCAACTTGTTGTCGAATTGTCGTGCGGCTTCAGCGGGCGTCTTATAAAAGTAAACATGCCCTTTTATGGCTTTAGTTTCCGAAAGCTGGTTCTCTGAGAATAATGTAAGCTTGCTAAATGGTGGTGATGGATGCATGTTTCAGGATATGCAGTCGCATGATTGACCTCCGTAATCTAATCTCGGTTGGCCTCAGTTTACGAGTCCATTTGCGCATTTGCGTGCAGGTGCTTGGTCGCGTTATGTTCAGTGCCGTAGAAGATTATTTTTCTAAGGCGAATGCCTTAGGTGGCTATACTGGCGGGGCCCTTGGCGGTGACCTTGGCGACACCGAGCGGTGACGAAAATGGCCGAGGCCGCCAAGAGTAAAATCACGTCAACTAATGCTCGGATTTATAGTTTTCTCAGCGAGGTTCCTGTAAACAAAGTAAATTAGTCTTTGAAAAGCAAATTTGGTACATTTCAGCCTAACACCTTTTCTAAGGGCTTGGTAAGCGATGGGAGTAAATGCAGCAAATCATCGGTAAGTGGTCAATGTTCAAAGACCTTCTTTACTGACGGTCTTCTTCTTTACTGACGGCGCATTAGTTTGAACAACCTGGAATAGTTCCGTTGTTTTCGTGAGCTCGCATTAAAAGAAGACGCCCGAAGTCATATATTTCATTATCTACGTGGCATGCTGCCTCCTTGCTTAAGCATTGGTGAAACCGTTATGAAACCGAATATGGACTGATGTACACAACCGAGTTAAAACTCGGTAAACTCATCGCCTTGGCTCAGTGGCTATAATGGTTCGCTGTTTTGCCTGAGGTCGTGGGTGGAAACCCGGCTATGAGGGTCGCTTTTTCTAACGACGAACAACAGGCATGTGTATTTCTACGTTCCATTGAACATTAAGAAACTCTAGATCAAGATTATTCCGTACCCTTGACTACGGCATCCCCCATTGCTACCTGTTGAGATTCAGGTCGTTAAAGTCAGTCAGCGACAAGTGCCGATATCTTACGCTGAGCAAAGAAGTAAAGCAATAGTTTCTTGTGGTGTCTGGTTTTTTAGCCGTCTCACAGCTTGGGAAATCCACAGCACGATTAGGTGCTTAATACGGGTGTGGCTAATGTTGCTGACCATGTCGCACCGGAGCTTTTGAAGTTTTCATTTTTTCAACAAAATGCATACTAAACCATTACAATACAAGCAGTATGCATTGGCAATTACAGCATAAACTGCTTAAGTGTAATGGGTAATTTCATCTCAGCTTATGGCCTAAGAGCCTAGGCTATGTGAAATCCAAATGAATGGTTATTCAATCAGCTACGACACGCTGTTCATCACTGTGTACATAGCCCTGCTTCCAGGAGTCGAAGAGAAACCTATGTTAACGCCATAAACAGTAAGTGTGCAAATGAGCCAAGCCCAGCTGAGCTAAAATTTCAGATATACAACCAAGATGTTTTTCTTTCGCATCGCCATTGTGCTTTGTTTTGTTTATGTAAAGTTATCCGCCATATTCGGTTTGTTCGCTGCGAGCTAACTATCCGCAATAGTAAATTATTTATGAAGGCACGAAACAGCGCCACACATCCGCAAGCAATTCGCAGCGATCTTCAGAAGATCTAAGTATTTGTGGCATTTTTCACCTTTGCTAAAGTACATGCGCAAGTGCTACGACCGAGACAAGAGCTCCTTCCGTTTTCGGGATCCTGATGCAAAGGAATGAATTCCCTGATCAGCGAGCCAAATATGACGGCGAATTCACTTGTCGAGTTTATAAAACGCATTTGATACTCTTAACAGTAGGAGTAAGCGAGCTTTGGCACGCTCGTTGAGCGTCATATCTTTGTAACTTCTACAACCTGCGATGTCGCCCTGTAAAGTGTTCCATCTGCTAAAAATTGAGGTAGCATAAAAATTTGTAAAGCAAAAGCGCTGCACTCCCAGAACTGCATTGCTTTTCTGCCAGCCATCTGTAAAAGAAGCCGCGGCGCCATAGAAACCGATCAATAAAGAGTGAAGTAATCATAGCTATTTATTGATTTAGGTGCTCCAGTGTCTCCATTTCAAACTTGCGTCCGCTTCGTTCCTTCTACTTCATCCATGTCAACTATTGTCAGTCGTTTTCGCTGAGTAACAACCACTGACCATTTCCACTAGCGTGTAAAAACGAAGATGGCAACTATAATAATCACTACTACTACTACCTCAACTATATACTATCCCTACTACTACTGCTACTAAATTATTATTATTTATTATTGTAGGGGAAGTACCACAACAATAAAAGCTTTCCATGAGATCCAACGCAGTGTTTTAGCATAAGTGATGCGAATGTTACTTTGCGATTCTAGAAAAATTTTCATGTGTTAAATCTGTCGATTTGATGCAGATTGACAGTAGCATCGACATTCTCTGGCTAACTTATTGTGATTATATTTCTTTCATTTACTGTAAACCACATCACCAATACCAAATCTCTTAGGCGAACTTAAGTGGACTCTGGGCTTGGGCTTCCGTGTACTGGTGAGGGATAGTGTCCCTGTATACGCAGGGCCTCTCTTCGTCGCGACTCCCGCACCGCCATTGGCCGAGCGTCGTCACGCCGTGGCAAGTGATGTAAGTCGTTCTACTTGGAACAGAGAAGCCAACCTGGCTGCAACAACGCCGGTATACCACTTGCTTCAGCTCTTGTGCCATCGTCAAAGGCGCGTTCCCACCACGACGTCAGTAAGCACAGACCGGAGCAGCGGCAGGCCTCGGAAACTCCGCTGGTTTTTCGGCCGCGCGAATAGCAGCGCCATCCATGAAATGAATGCAAAACCAAAATCGCCTTTCCTTTTTTGGTGTCAGTTTCATCCTTTAATTTCTCACTTTCAGTTTCCTAGAAAGCATAGGGACGCACACAAGACGAACACGCGAAGTTTTGAAGTAGTCCTGAGATTTCAGTAAAACTTAATAGGCAATGTTAATATCCTTTACTTGTTTACATATTTATTACACCTCATTGGTGGTAATAATGACGTACTACATAATAGTTCAGTTCTTCTACGTATTAAGTCATGTCTGAGATGGCTGTCCTGAAAATTAACCAGGTGTAAGCACTTGATGCCGTTGGCTGGTAGGCCATTCATTAAAAAAACTGTGTGCAGAATAAAGAAAATGCAGGTTTCAATCGCACAGTCGCCGTCTAAAGTTTACGCGGCCGAGGTTCTGTGAATAAGTTCATTTTCCACGCAGCTACGCCCGCAGCCAGTAAAACTATGCAAAACTTTTGTTTTCTTTTAATCTAGACCAGTATACGCTGCAAATCCGAATACCACGATGCGTGCCTAAGGCGTAGAAATATAAATATTTTTCACCTTCCGGGGTACGAAAACTTTTGACGCTGACTATACGTTCTGAAGGGGAGGTTGCTTTTTAGCTTATTCGTGGTCACAAGCGCCGAGCTCTTGATGATGGAATATTGGAGCGTAAAATTGTAGAACTTGTGCAAGCTCAGGCGACTTCACGACGCAAACCTAGCAATAGAAGCTCAGGAGGAGGAATAAACATTTATTGTAGAACAGCACTTTATGATGGCTGGGCCTAAGCCTACCATGAGGGGACGTCGAGGCCTTGCCTTGCCGCCGCCTCACGGGCGTGCTGGGTCGCCCAGGTTTGGTCGTCGAGGGTGGAGCTCCGTAGAGCCTCACCCAACCTCGACGAAGTTGTCGTGGTGTTAATGTGTGTGTACTGTGTTGGGCACTCCCACAGCATATGCGGAAGCGTAGCCGGGTGAGTGCCACAGCACCGGCAGTTGGAGGTACTGTAAACTTCAGCGAATATAAGGTGGAGGCGCGCGAGTGAAGGGTACGTATTTATTTGTAGCAGACGCAGGGTGGTAGCCTGCGCCCAGCTGAATTTGGGGTGAGGTGGGGGCAAATATCGGCACAGCATGCGTTTTGTTTATTAACTGATGATAGATGAATAGTCAGAGTAAATGAATGTTACTGTCCGATACTGACAGACTCGAGTGTAATGCATATGTTCTATATCAGTGTAGGTTCCATACTAATTCCATACTACGCAGTCCTATTCGAATTTTGGTTTGTCTTAAGCCTTCCGAGTCTTAAGTAATCAAAATAGGTAGACAATTGCTTCTTGGGATGTAGCCGAGGCCATGTAGATGTGATTAGTAATGCGGTATATGTGAGCAGGCTGACTGGGATTATTACATGAAGTGCGCCAACGTACGTACGTAAAGTCACGGTGGAAATTACAGAGCCCTTTCTTTATTGTATATATATTGAAGTCATCTGAGAGTGTCTCTGCTGAAAAGTTATATAAGTTTTAATAATATGAGGACTGATTAGCCTTCTGTTCAGCTGTTAGGAAAAATACCATGTAAGAAGTTCTATTGTGGGTTTGAATTGCAACGTCATCAGCGCTTCCAAAAGAAAGTGATTGTACAAGTCCATCTTTCTCGGGCGTTCATGTCACCTAGGTACTACCACCTGACACATGACCTCTATTTTTAAAATCTGCCCCGATGACGTAAGTTACGTTGCGGAAAATAATAAATACCCTTTCTAAAGAATGAACCATAACAACTTCCCGACAAAGCGCAGTACGTTGGCGCAAGTCGTTATTTGTGATAACGATAAGAGCAACAGCCCGTCGTTAAAAATGACTTGTCACTCCCCGATTTTTCTTTTTTGCTCAAGGACGCGTCTAACCCGTAGATGGGTAATCCCTCCCTTCGCATGATGCTTGCGACCTTTCTGGTTCTGGACAAGCGCGTTGTTTGTGTATATTTCAGGCGCTTGGCATCGAAAGGCTTAAACCTTTAAACAGCGAAAGGATGTAACAGTCACTTCGGTAACTGCACGGAAAGCGCGGACAATCAGTCCACTTTCAGCGCACGCGCTCTCAACCAAGACATATTTGGGAGAAAGGGGCTCCTATATTACCCATTATGTATTCACAAATTACACCTCCTTATCCCGATGTGTTTATGAGCCGCACTCTGCGGCCTCTATTCCGTATTATGACAAAAAATATAGTTTGTGCAGTGTCAGTAGCCTAAACATAAAACAGGAAATTGAAGTCATCACATCAACTATCATATATCATAAATTGAAAGAAATAAAAGTGAAACAGTACTTCATAATACTCGCAATGCAAACTTTGATGCATGTCATTCATTTCAATTTCCTATCTGTTCCAGGGTAGAAATATGCGGTTCAGTTGGTAAACACAGATTATTTTGCAAAATTTGATAAGAGTTTCTGCCTCCAACATATGTTCCTATTGGTCATGCACATTTCTCTCTATCAAATCGAAACATCACAAAGTCTAATTGTGAATCATTTAAAAGTTAAACTGGCTGCTCCACATAGGGGAAATGCAGTAGAAATTTGAGAATGTAATAATACACAATCATTTGGTTGCATAAACTTCCTGGCTGCAGGTATGTAATGAAAAGCTCAAATTTATTAGACGGCTTTCACTTTTCGCAGCAATTTCATCCACTGCATTATAAATCAATGTACGTTTTTTTTTTCTTTTAGCGCGTGAGTCCAAGAACACAACTTATTTACCAAAGCGATATAAGTTTCAACAGCTCGTTAATTAGGTTGTCATTTGAGCAAATAAGATGAGAGACTTCATTCACCGACAAAATAAGAGGCTAAGAGGAACAACTGAATAGTTATTTCAGAAGAATAACTGAGTTTAGCAATGTAGTGTTAAACTATGTAGCTTTAAATAATGCACATATTTCATACATCGCCGTATAGGGGTCATTGTAGATCGCTGGGCGAGACCTTCGTCCTGCCATGGACATAAATATAGTCTGATGATGATGATGATGAAACATTGCCGGAGGTGACCACCGCTCATCCAAGAAATATATTTTTACAGTTTAATAAGTTAATTATTTGCGCCGTCAGCACTCGAAGGCATTACGAAAGGAAGAGGGTTCAGCAGGCTAAACAAATAATGCAATTATTAAAAAGTAACTTTCTAATCATATACTTTTAGCTGGTGGTACGTGGAAAATACTTCAATGCGCACGATAAAGGTAGCTTTACAATTATACCATATTACCTGACCTTACAAAGAATTTAAAAGGAACATAGTAAGTAATTAACTCAGATTACACACGTACGCTAGTTGATGTTGCCTGAAACTTGCGCTTTGCGACGAGGTTTATTGTCGTCGATAACGTTGCAAGAACGCTACGTAAAGGTAGGCACTGCAAGGGCTGTTCGTAGCACGGGGCTCACTCGCGATCACGGCACGATACTTCGTCTTCCTCTTCAGTCGGCACATACACAGGGGCGGCCTCTGCTTCATTACAATGCCCCGGGAGCGAAGCATAGCCATCCTGGCGACTCAGGGCGCAGAGTAGATGAGTGGGTCGTAATACGGTTTCAGGCGGTTGACATGTACTGTCTCTCGCCCACGACGACGCAGGTCTGGTGACACTGTGAGCGGCTAAACGATGTAGTTGACCGGTGAAGTGGCATCGATGATACGGTACGGACCGTGATAACGCGCCAGGAGTTCGGAAGAGAGGCCAGGAATGTGGGCTGGTATCCAAAGCCAAACAAGCGAACCGGGAGCAAAGCTGGGTGGTGGTTGATGAGTATGATCATGTCGTGTCTTTTGACGTTCTTGAGTCTCGCTAGTGAGGGAACGTGCCAGCTGACGGCAATCTTCATTATACTTGGCGACTTCGGAAACCGTATTGTACTCTGCGGTGTCAGGTTGGTACGGCAGTATGGTGTCCAAAGGGCATGAAGGCTCACGGCCATACACAAGGAAAAAGGGGGAAAAGCCGGTAGTCGCTTGCGTCGCGGTGTTGTATGCGAACGTGACAAAGGGGAGTACGGCGTCCCAGTTGGAGTGGTCGGATGAAATATACATCTGCAACATGTCGCCAAGTGTGCGATTGAACCGCTCGGTCAGGCCGTTGGTTTGGGTATGGTATGCAGTCGAATTTCGGTGGGATGATCCTGCACTCAGCGAGGAGGGCTTCGACACCCTCTGACAAGAAGACACGGCCCCTATCACTCAGTAGTTCTCGGGGAGCACCGTGGCGAAGAACAAAATTGCGAAGGATGAAAAACCCAACTTCACGGGCGGTCGCTGCCGGCAGAGCTGCAGTCTCAGCGTAGCGAGTAAGATGATCTACGCCGACAATAATCCACCGATTTGCACTCCCGCTGCATGGAAGCGGGCCGTAGAGGTCGATGCCGACGCGGTCGAACGGACGAGCCGGCCATGGTAGCGGCTGCAAAGGTCCTGTGAAACAGTGTGTAGGTGTCTTGCCCTGTTGACAAGTAGTACAAGCCTGAATGTACTTTTTCACAAAGTGGTACATGCCTCGCCAATAATAGCGCTGACGCAACCTTGTGTAAGTTTTGAGGACGCCGGCATGAGCGCTTAGGGGATCAGCGTGAAAAGACGCGCAGATGTCCGAGCGCATATGACGAGGTATAGCAAGGAGCCATTTCCGACCGTCGGGCATATAGTTGCGGCGATATAGAATGTTGTCTCGCACGGAAAAGTGGGTTGCTTGGTGACGCAGTGCTCGTGTCGAAGGGACATAAGACGGAGCGGCAAGGTAGTCAAGTAACATTGCAAGTGTTGGGTCCTTGCGCTGCTCTGTGAGCATGTCGGTGATGGTCAACGGTGACAGGGTGGACGTGGAGTCTGACAAAGACGCCAAGTCAGGCGTCAGTGGGGAGCGGGAGAGCGCATCAGTGTCGTAGTGCTTGCGACCGGAGCGGTACATGACGCGGATGTCGTACTCTTGCAAGCGAAGCGCCCAACGTCCTAAGCGTCCCGACGGGTCTTTCAAGGAAGAAAGCCAACAAAGGGCATGGTGGTCAGTAACTACGGCGAAAGAACGGCCGTAAAGCTGTGGGCGAAACTTGCTTAGTGCCCAGATGATCGCTAGGCACTGCTTTTCTGCCACTGAGTAATTCAATTCTGCTTTCTTTAGAGTACGGCTAGCATAAGCGACGACGTATTCATAGCCAGCTTTCCGTTGAGCTAAGACCGCACCAAGGCCAACTCCGCTGGCGTGAGTGTGACCTTCCGTAGGAGCAGCAGGGTCGTAGTGGCGAAGTATTGGTGGTGAGGTCAACAAGTGGCGCATCTGCTGAAATGCCGCATCACATTCAGGTGACCACGCTGCTATGCCGTTACTGGCAGAAAGTAAACTTGTCAAGGGCGCCATGATGGATTCGAAGTTGCATACGAAGCGACGAAAATAGGAACATAAACCAATAAATCTTTTGAGGGTTTTGATAGACGTGGGTGTCGGGAAGTCTGCAACGGCGCGGAGCTTGTCTGGGTCCGGGAGGACGCCGTCCTTGGAGACTACGTGACCCAAGATGGTTAACTTGCTTGCAGCAAAACGGCAATTTTTGAGGTTGAGCTGTAGGCCGGCAGAGGCGAGACAGGTCCGAATATCATGCAGGCGAGCGAGGTGTGTCGGGAAATCGGTTGAGAAGACGACGATGTCATCGAGGTAACATAGACATGTCTTCCACTTGTGGCCGCGAAGGATGGTATCGATCATACGCTCAAAAGTAGGAGGCGCGTTGCACAGCCCGAAGGGCATGACGTTAAACTCGTAGAGTCCATCGGGTGTAACGAATGCGGTTTTCGGACGGTCAGGTTCAGTCATTGGAACTTGCCAGTACCCGGAGCGCAGATCCAAGGAAGTGAAATATTCTGCGCCTTGCAAGCAGTCGAGAGCGTCATCGATTCGAGGCAGTGGATAAACATATTTTCTTGTTATCTTGTTTAGGCGTCTGTAGTCGACATAAACGAATGGAGCCATCTTTTTATTGCGATAGCAATTATATGGACACTTCAACCGGATTTCTACCGTCGTCGTCGCCGTCGCCGTGAGGTTCCCTATAGATATAATCTTCGCCGCGTGCCGTATGCCCGAGCGGAAGCGTGCGGGGACGCGCGCTAGCACGGAGAGCGAACGCACTCAATCTCCCACGCGCAAGCAAGGAAGCGGGAAGCCAGCGCCGGAGTGAGCGGGGGGGGGGGCGCACTTCCACTCTGCCAACAACCGTGCTCGTCGCTCGCTCGCACCGTCTCTTATCTTCACACGGCTCTGACCTTTATGCGCCGTGCATTCGCCGCTCAGTTTCCGTTGAAGCGATAGACCGCACGTACCTTCGCCGCTGCGGCGTATCCGCTTGCTGCCAGAGTTTCGACGGTCGTTGTCTGCAGTCATTCAGTGTGATCTATTCATGTTTGTTTTTGCGCGCTCACACTACGCTTGTTCATTCAGTTAGTAATAGTTGGCCACATTTTCCAACGCACGCTAGACATGCAATGCTGCCCGGATCGGCAGTGCAGCGCTACAGGTGTGTCCCTTCGCACGCGCTGCCCGCGGGAAGCGCTTCTCATCTACACCACCTTTTCACACGCGCCTTCTCGTGGTCATCGAGTCTCTCTTCATGTCGGTCTACTTACGCCGCAGCACACCTGCTTACTTAATCAGCTCATGTTTACTACAATTCATATTGCTACCAACGCCACTCACCTTACTTCGTATGGCATTGCTGTGTTGCTATCGCATTCATTGCTTCGCCCTTAGGGCGAAACTGTGACATTTTTTTTCCTTACCAATACGACAGGTGAAGACCAAGGACTTTGAGAAGGACGGATGACTTTTGAGCATGTCGCCCACTTGATCCGTGATGACTCGTCGCTCTTTGGCCGATACACGATACGGGCGCTGTCGCAATGGGGAGTGGGAACCGGTGTCGATAGTGTAAGAAACACCGGTGGCACGGCCCAATGACATCTGATGGCAGTCAAAAGAACAAAGAAACTTGTGAAGGAAAGCGAGAAGTTGGCGGCGATGAGATGTGGAAAGAGCAGGGTCGATGGCGTTGTCAAAACACACTGAAGACGATGAGTCTGAGACAGAAGCGATGGCGTCAACGTAACAACGGTGGGAGTCGGTAGGAACATCGAGATCGTCAACGTAGTCGACCGCCTGCAAGTATCCTAGGGTCTCTCCACGCAGTAGGTTGATCGGGGACTGGTAGTAGTTGGTGACCAGCATAAGCGTTGACCCAGATGTTATTGACCCTTTTCGCGGAGCAGTTTGTTTTAGAGAAACGAGATGGCGCTCACGGCGCCGCCCCATACCTCTCCTCAGTGACCGCGCACGAATACGAAACCATTACCGCTTCTACCTTGCTTCTGTGTGATCAGCTGTCGGAAATGCAACTGAATTTTCGCTAACACACGGTGCTCCAATCATGCTAGATTGAATCATGCGGATTTATTTATTTATTATTTATTTACAGATACTGCCAGCCCTTATTCACAGGGCTATAGCAGGAGTGGAATACGAACATTTAGAAAACAATAATTTTGTACATTGAAAATTGTACATTAAAACATAAAAACGTACAATAAAATGAAAAAAAAAACATAACACCACGAGGTAACAGCATAAACCGCAGAAGTTAACATAGATACAACGTACAGTATATTACTTACAAACAAGGATATCTCCAATGTGTTTTGTGAAGAAATCAATTGATGAGGATGAAACGACTTCTTCCGACAGGGAGTTCCATTCTTTGATACCTCTTGGAAAAAAAGCTATACTTAAAACAATCGGTATGAATAACAGGAGGACGAATAAACATTGAATGACGATGCCTAGTGGTTTCACTGGAAAGAATTTCAAAAAAGTCAGTATACCTAATATGAACACGATAATGAATTATTAGGTAAAGATATTTAAGTCTTTCATATTTAGTTCTAGCCTGTAATGGGGGTAGGTCTGCCTGTACGCATAGTTGAGAAGGGGAGTCCGTCCGCCGATATTTATTGAAAATGAATCTGACTGCCAGACGCTGTATTCATTCGATTTTTGATATATTTATAGCAGTGTAAGGGTCCCAAACAACCTTTGCATATTCAATTATAGGTCTAATTAATGTTTTATAAGCTATAAGTTTTGTTTCTTGAGTTGCAAATGGCAAGTGACGCCTCAGGCACCAGAGAGACTTGTTGGCCTTGGCACAAACATAATGTATATGCTGGTTCCAGCGAAGATCACTTGTGAAAATCATGCCAAGATACTTATGCTGCTGAACTCTTATAAGTTCATGAATTATTAATAAAGTAAGAGTAGTTTAAGTAATTTAACTTTCTAGAGACTGTCATAACTACAGTTTTCAGCGGGTTTAGCACCATTTGCCATTCATCACACCATTTCTTTATCTTCTGTAAATTTGCGTGTAATTTATCCTGGTCACCTACTGTTTCAATTTTATTGTATATAATGCAATCATCTGCAAAGAGCCTGATCAAAACGTCTATTTCATTCGGGAGGTCATTTATAAATAACAGGAATAAAAGTGGGCCTAAAACACTGCCTTGGGGAACTCCCGACTTAACACATGGAATCTCAGACCTTATACCACTAATTTCGACATATTGCTTGCGAGAAAGAAAATAGGATGAGGACCATTGTGTTATAGAAGCATTTTTGAACATAACATCAATTTTTCCTAGCAGTTTACGGTGAGACACTTTATCAAATGCCTTCGCAAAGTCCATGAAGATCATATCCGTCTGTCCCCGTGAGTTAATAGTTTCTGAAAGATCATGTGCTAATTCGATGAGCTGAGATGTTTTGGATAGGCCTGTACGGAAGCCATGTTGATGGATAGATAACAAGTTATATTCATTAATATAATTTAACAGATGTTTCGAAATATTATGTTCCAGCAATTTTGAACAGGTACTAGTAATTGATAATGGGCGATAATTTGCTAAATTGTCAGCAGTGCCGGTTTTGAGGACAGGAATCACTTTAGCTTGCTTTGGTAAAAAACCACTATGAAGTGAAGACCGAAAAATTAATGCAAGATATTTAGAATTCCATTCAGCGTATCGATAAAGAAACTCGTTTGGGATGCCATTGGGTCCAGGGCTTTTCTTTATGTTCAAATTAAGCAAGAGGTTGAGCACACCTTGTTCAGAAATTTCAACGTCAGCAATAGGCCGCCTGTCAGATGGAAATTCAATACTCGGCATAATACCGTTATCTTCTGTGAACACAGATGCAAAATATTCATTGAAACTCTCAGAAGAAGGATGCTCCTTATATTGAGTCGTTGAGCGAACATTCGATGATGGATTAATATATCTCCAAAATTTACCCGGTGCTTCTTTTATAAATTTTGGGATTGTAATGCCAAAGAACCTTTGCTTGGATTCTTTCAGAAGTTTTTTTAAGATTCCTTCCAAGATATCGAACGGTGGATGGAGTGTGAGTGCTAGGACTCTTTTTATAATTCTTACGTTTTCGTTTTAATTGTCTCTTTAAGTGTATTATTTCTCTAGTTATCCAAGGGCTTCTATTGCTAGTTTTCTTTATACGCTTAGGTATATACAACTTTATAGAAGACATGAATAAATTAGCAAAGTACTCCCAGAGACAATCAGCACTCTGATTATGCATATAAAGATCACAGAATCTCTCATAAGAGTCCTCTAGCAGTTCTAGAACCCCAACATCATCAGCTCTAGCAAAGCTTAACACAACATTTTTGGGGGGATGGTTGACAGTGTTGGCAGAAAGGCTCAAAGACAGCGCTACAAGTTTATGGTCAGAGATACCATCACTAGTCTCACAGTCGATTAGGAAAGGCAACAGGTGATTAGACACGAAAACATGGTCAACGATAGACGAAGAACGGGCACTGATTCTACTATAATCGGTCACCACCTGGTTTAAACCAAAACAAAAATGTCACAGTTTCGCCTTAAGGGCGAAGCAATGAATGCGATAGCAACACAGCAATGTCATACGAAGTAAGGTGAGCGGCTTTGGTAGCAATATGAATTGTAGTAAACATGAGCTTTAAGTAAGCAGGTGTGCTGCGGCGTAAGTAGACCGACATGAAGAGAGACTGGATGACCACGAGAAGGCGCGTGTGAAACAGTGGTGTTGATGAGAAGCGCTTCCCGTGGGCAGCGCGTGCGAAGGGACACACCGGTAGCGCTGCACTGCCGATCCGGGCAGCATTGCATGTGTAGCGTGCGTTGGAAAATGTGGCCCGACTATTACTAACTGAATGAACAAGCGTGGTGTGAGCGCGCACAAACAAACACGAATAGATCACACTGAATGACTGCAGACAACGACTGTCAAAACGCTGGCAGCAAGCATACGCCGCTGCGGGCGAAGGTACGTGCGGTCTATCGCTTCAACGGAAACTGAGCGGCGAATGTACGGCGCATAAAGGTCAGAGCGGTGTGGAGATAAGAGACGGTGCGCGCGAGCGACGAGTGACGAGCGCGGTTGTTGGCAGACGAGTGCGCCCCCCCCCCGCTCCCTCCGGCGCTCGCTTCCCGCTTCCTTGCTTGCGCGTGGGAGATTGAGTGCGTTCGCTCTCCGTGATAGCGCGCGTCCCCGCACGCTTCCGCTCGGGCATACGGCGCGCGGCGAAGATTTTATCTATAGGGAACCTCACGGCGACGGCGACGACGACGGTAGAAATCCGCTTGAAGTGTCCATATAATTGCTATCGCAATAAAAACAAGTTCAAGAAGCTCATTGCAATTCGAAATTTCTGTATCACCAGGAGAGTAAGCATTCCAGTTAATTCCAGGAAGGTTGAAATCCCCCAAGATTATAATATTATCTACTTGTTTCATATTGCACTCCATAAAGTGCCGCAGACAAGAAAGAACCGGGACTGGTGAATTTGGTGGCCTGTATGTGGACGGAACGATTCTTAAAAGTTATCTTAATCCAAACTGCCTCAATATCAGCGGGGACAGGAAGTATAATAAAGTCAATGTTATCGCGAATCCTTAAAGCAACTCCCCCACCTGTACCATCCCGGTCCTTCCTTGCCATTACATAAGACTTGGGAGTTACCTCACTATCTAATATATCTTTATGAAGCCATGTCTCAGTAATCACTACAATATCCGGATCATGCTCTCAAATTATAGCTTCGATATCCTCGACCTTATTTAGTATGCTTCTTGCATTCACGTTCAATATCCCGAAGGAATCGTTTTTCAAAATTCAAGCGGGGTCATCCCGAGGGCGTGCTTGACATTCATAGCGCTCTTTCATGATTTCATTCCACGCATAAAGGACATTACTGACTTTGATTTTGTCATATAGAAGTTTAACCTTAGCTCCCTTAGACCTTTCCTCCTGCGTAGAAACCCATAGACATTTCCGTACCTCAACAATCCTTTTCGAATAATCCTCACTGATGCTTATATTCGTACCCTTAAGCATAGAGCAATGATGCAAAATTTTAGATTTGTCTCTGAAATCAGCCACCCGCAGGATGATAGGTCGGTCTCTACCTTCAATCTTTTTACCTAGGCGATTGATTCTTTCAATTGAATTTATTTTCAGCTTCGAAATGCCGCTAAACACATCACCGTTCACCTTTTTCAATAAAACATCACCAGTTTCCCGTCCATCTTCTCCAATTCCTCTTATTATCAAGTTATTTCGCCTGGACCTGTTTTCAAGTTCATCAACCTTTCGGCTGAGAACATCTAAATTCCGGTCATGTTCATGCAGACAGGCCTCAACTTTCGATAGTCTGCTATTAACAACATCGAATTCCTTCAAACTTTCTTCTATGGAAGAAAGCCTCGAATTCATTTGAACCAACTTTGCTTCAGAAGAGGCCTGTTTTTCCTGAATTTCAGAAAGCTTGCCCAGGATCCCTTTCTGCGTTTCAAGAAGTTCCTTGATCATTTCCGTGTTAGTAGGCCCAGGATTTTTTTCAACATCCCCAGATAACGACAACAACATCCCTGCCAGAGAGAAACATTCGTCGATACAACTCACAATAGTATGTGGACACGGCAGCATGACCAGACAAAGGTAATCGCTACGAAAAACATATTTCTTATCACTAACCTGCATGTACAAAGGTACGTGAGCCAACATTGTCACGGCCGTGCCGCCAAGTCCACTGAAGTCCGTCGCTGCCGCAGCTTCTTTTATGCCCAAGAATCCGGCATGCCGATATCTTCTTAGTGACGTCAGGGTGCCCGAAGTAGGTGCGCGGTAGACAGTGTCCACGTGCAGATTCAACCATGGCTTGCCAGAAACGGTGCTTGCATTGTGAAGAAAGCCTTGATTGACGATGGACGAAGGCGAGATCAGCGGCGCTTTCGTGGAACGGTGCACTCCATCCGCCCGTCCAACAGATCCGCCACCGATGAAGCAGCACCCGAGCACAATCTGCATGTACAAAGGTACGTGAGCCAACATTGTCACGGCCGTGCCGCCAAGTCCACTAGACGTGTGCATTACGGAGTCCCAAGTCCACTGAAGACGTGTGCAGTAGTTGGCTGGAAAAATAGTGACTGGCATGTTAGAGAATAGAATGAATCCGTGTGGCCAAGTTCGCGGACCACTGCTGCAATTGTCCGAACGTGTTACTGCCATTTCGTGATGTACGGCTTTCCTCGAGGATACAGAAATGTGCTCATCCGCCAGCGTTGTATCGCTAACCTTCAAAGGAAGGGCTTCATCCCAGGAACGTCGGCAACAGTGAGTACCGCTCGTTAAACAATGACGAAGGGAGTAGCGCCGCTTGCTGTCATAGTAGGTTTCGCGCACAGTTTCTGCACACATCTACCCCAACTGGCACGGAAACTTACGCCCATTCTTTCACCAACGTGTTAAGAATAAGTGAATGGGTGCACACTTCAATATATGCGCACTATATACGCACAATAAATGACGGACTACACCGATGGCGCGCGAATGGTCGAAGTTGAATTGTTTCGTGACGGTCCAGAAGAGTAAGCGAGTTACTAGCTGTAATATATATTTGCTACAATGTATTACAATGTACAAAACAGCTACGTTTCAAGCCTTGTGCGCAGCCAGAACAAATCTATCGGAACTGAGCACACTCGCGAGCGATTAGGCAGAAAATAATCAGATAGTGGCCGCACCGAGGAACTTCACTGAGTCAGAAACTGACAAGTCACTGTTTGCCGAATAAAGAACAAAGGGCAAAACAAACTAATCGTGACTCAATTCATGAGCGGAATGTTTGGATAGCTTGGAATACATCTTTAGCCCCGCTTTTAGAACAAGCACCATATATGCTGCTTGCACCGTTTGGATATAGCTTAATCAGCTCCGAAAGCGTTTTTGCATGTTCTCTGAAGCTGTTATCAAAGCTTCGTTTAGTCCACCTAGTCACTGTCTACGATATCTCCGAAAACAGAGGTTTTCCAAACCGCGCCGGCATCATACACTTCCATCATAAACAAGGAGGCAACGGAGGCAGTTGAGGCAAGCAATGGACCCCTCACCACGTGATCAAACATGACAGCGCCCACGGGATCGCCCACGGGAAAAGGGTCAATAGTGAGCACGGTAAACGGAAGAACTATGCCCTTGCGCTGAGCAAACACATCGGACGGCGTGAACACTACAGTGCCGTCAGAGTCGGCTGCAGACGACAAGACAACAGCCATCGACGACTCAGGGGGTATGGTTGTGTCGGCATGAACAATGAGTTTATGGGCAACGTGAGGAGAGCCGGTCAGCAGTGATTCACATAGTGGTAAAAGCGACACTTCGGCACGCGAACAGTCAATGACAGCATGATGACGTGACAGATAATCCCAACCAAGGATGAGGTCGTGAGAGCACGATGGTAGCACGAAACACTCAATTAGGTATAGAACTTCGTTGATGACGACACGGGCCGTGCACACAGCTGAAGGGTGTATTCGATGCGTGCTGGCAGTGGCGAGCACAAGGCCAGCGGGAGCTGTAGTCACTTTTCGGAGTTTGCGACAAAGGTTCTCGTGAATGGCGGAAATGGCGGCTCCGGTATCGACTAGCGCAACTGCGGGTACTCCCTCTACAAAAACGGTAATAACATTTTGCGGCGAAGATGGAGGTCTTGAGAACGTCGATGTATTTGCAGTTCTTACCTCAGGAACTGCACCAGTCAGTTTCCCGCTTCAGTGGAAGCTCCACGACGCAGGGGTGAAATCGAACGCCGACGAGGGGAAGGGGAACGACGAGTTTCTGATCGGCGATCGGTTTCAATTGGCGCTGAGCCGTGCTCCCTCAAGGGCTGCAGAAGATAGCGCCAACCTTTCCCTTTCCCTCAAGAACCACTTATCATCATTATATCGGTTTCAAGACGTTTAGGTGAAAACGGAGACGCGGCGGCGTATTGTGGTGCGTAGGGAGGCGTTTCAAAGGTTGTAGGCGTTGTTGGGGCGCGGCGGCGACAGAAGTGCGCCACATGGCCAGCAATGCCGCAGGCGAAGCAGTTGGCCGGTTGTCTTGAGTGCGCCACGTCGTGGTTGGACGAAAAAACTGCGGTGACGGCCGGGCAGCAGGAAATGAAGCTGGATGCATGGGCGATGAAAAGGAAGCTGGCGGCGGAGGAGGCCGTGCAACCACGGCTGCGTAACTGAGCGGTAGCGACGTAGGGTGATTGGGAAAATCGGTATAGGTCAACGGATTGGGTGGGGAGGTTGTAGGAGCTGCAGGAAGCGCTTCCGATATCTGATTCCGGATGGCTTGCTGTAGCGTTGGACTCAAAGCTGCCGAAGGTGCGTCGCTATGAGGCAGCAGCGATAGCTGCCTGGCACCTCTTCACGAATAAAATCTTTTATATGTTGCGATAGGGTCGAGTTAGGCAGAATGTCCGCAGAAACCGCAATGCTCGAGACGGAATCGGCATGCTGAATGTTCCGGCGGGCGATGGAACGTCGGCGGCGCAGCTCGTCAACGCTCGTTGGGCTTTTTGCCAGCAGCATCTGGAATGCGCCGTCCTATATGCCCGTGAGGATATGCTTTAACTTGTCATCCTCTGACATGGTGGGATTTACCCGCTTGCACAAATCGAGAACATCCTCGATGTAGCTGGTGAATCTCTCTCCAGGCTGCTGTGCGCGCTGGCGCAGACGCTGTTCAGCCCGTAGCTGACGCACAGCGGGGCGATCAAAGACTTCGGCAAAAAGTGTCTAAAATGCTGACCAGCTTGAAAAGTCTGATTCGTGGTTGACGAACCACAGTTTGGCTACGTCGACGAGGTAGACAGACCCGTGGGAGAGCTTAGACTGGTCGTCCCATTTGTTATGGGCACTTACACGTTCGTACAATGACAGCCAGTCTTCCACGTCGTGTTCGGTGATCCCACTGAAAATGAGTGGGTCGCGATGAAGAGGGACGCCGGCGCAGACGACAGTGGCAGCCGGTGGTGCAGGTAACGAAGTGGCTGGATCAGGCATAGTGCCGGGCGACAGCGTTGGTGTTGGCAGGGTTCGAGTGTGGAGCTCCAGGACGAGGCGAACAGAGGCGTACCAACTATTTCTCAAGTGGGGGGGGGGGGGGGGCAAACCGCAGATCTGACTCTCTCTCTCTCCATATATATATATATATATATATATATATATATATATATATTATAATATTCATTAATATATTATAATATAATATATTATAATAAGTGAAAAAGCCTGGAAATGCATCTGTCAGGTATTTTTCTCTCAGGTAAAAGACATATAGACTTATTTCTCAATCACACGTACATGGTGAACCATCGCGGCCCGAAAAATTATTTGAATTTGCATTTATTTCTTGTCGCTATAAAATCTATATGTGATGCAGGGACAAATGGAATTGAGTGCCCAGAGGTCCCTGATCCAACCCAGTAGCAGCAGTGCAGCTCACAAAAAATGCATATTTGTTGCAGTCAATTTTTCTAATTAAAGAATTTTACTTCGTGTTTAAGTCTACAGAATAAGTGTATCACTACACTAGTTCAGGTAGTAGTACTGTTGAGGTTATACAGAACGAAGTACAGACAACATAAATTACTCTCAATACTCAAAAGAAAGAAAGACGGCAGAGGTATGCGAACTTGGTGAAGTACAACCCAATTTTAAGTGAAGCTGTTTTTTTTTCTCGAATAGTTGCACTAAATATTTCAGTTTCCTGTAATTACATCGCATACTTTAAAAAGTTACCCGTATATTAGTGTTCCGTTTTAAACCTTGTCTCCGTGTAATGCTTTGAAGCAATTTTTGCTGGAAACTTAAAAAAGACAGTAATTCATCAATACACATCTTACTCGTCAGAAAATTTCATTATCCCCAGATATAAACAAGATGCCTTGTTTAGCTTACCGAGGACACCAGAGAAGCAACCTATACACATGCCGTATGGTGCACGGGAACAAATGGGAAAACAAGGGTTTAGTAATTATCTGCAACACTTGCATTTAAACCAGAAAAGTGAGATTTTCGCAACGCACTGCGCTTAAAATTCTCCCGATTTTCATGAAATTTCAAGTCCATATATCATGCAATTGTTTTAGGAGTCGGGGAACGCGGCGGTATGGCACCCTAGAACACGTCAATATGTAACTTTCTACAAAGGCTTGCAATGAATCCTACACAGAAAAAAACATTCATCGCTCGCCACTCAGGATATTGTTTCGTACTTCGAATAAATATTAACACCGTGTCTCGCATAGTTTACTAAGGATACCGGGATCAACAACTAAATGCCGTGTATAAAGCATAAAAACTGGGGGAAAGCGAGTATTCAGCAGCGGTTTTTCGAGTACGTAAGCAACCACCGCAGTTCAATTTTTCGGAACACGTCACAATAAAGTGGTCTTCATTTCTTCAAAATATAAAATATCTGCTGTTCTTGCTCCTGCCGGGAAACAAGTAGTAGGGTAGCTCTTAATCAGAAACGGCCTGAAAATTAAATCGATAAAAGCAGTAGTGATAAAGGCCTTTAGAAAAAATTCAGTTAAGTGTTCTATTGGCACTGAAATGGCTCTGCACGTTCGACCGAGGTCACTTTCACGAACATACTACCTCGCAGACCCTCATGTAATGTACCGTTCTGGGACCTTGGAGGTATCATGAATAAATGAACTTCCATATAAAACCCTAATCTGTTCTAAACTAGAATATGCCAGTGCTATCTATGACAACCACCAGGTTAATATAATTCATTCCCTTGAATCGGTTCAGCAATGTCCTGTGGCTTTCACAGACTGCGACAAGGAGAGACTGGTGGCTGCGAGAGCGTCACAGTGGAGTGCTTTTAGATCAAGTACAGGCCGTCCAGAAGGCCCACGACACGGCGGTAAGGTTAAACCTTACTGTCCCGACGTGGGAGCCGCCTGCGTCATCCTAAGGGTTGATCGTCAGGGCCTGAATAAAGTTTATCATACGATAACATACCAATCGGTTCAGAACCGTAATGCCAGGTTCATTCTCTCTGACTACTCCTATAATACAAGTGTCTCAGCCTTAAAATCCCGGTTGTGTCTTCTCTCGGTCACCTCCCACCGCAAAAGTGCTCGTCTTTTTTTATTTTTTTAGGTTCTTTCATTCGCTGCCCACAGGTAACCAAATCATCATTCCAGCGCATCGTTTCCCCGCCATACGCATCCCAATACTGTGTATCTACCACGCGCCCATTACACCACGTATCAGCGTTCTTTTTTTCTGCACTCAGCCCGAGAATGGAACACCCTTCCTTCTGACATCACCCTCATTCCCGACATTTCCCGTTTCAAACTGATATTGAAGAGAGAGAGAGGGAATAAACTTTACTCAAAAGAGCAGGCGAGGGTACCCACCCCTCATGTAATGTCCAGTTCTAGGACCTTTAAGGCATCATGAATAAATAAATAAATAAATAAATAAATAAACGATAAGTCGTGATTACACAAAAGAAATTCGGGAGTTACACCTGTAAGTGGTTTGATTGGATTTTTTGATGGTGATAAGATATATATTTATACTGCAACGCTACGTAGACTATCTCTGGACGGAGATTCAATAGTTCCAGCATTTGATAATCCAACCAGTTCATGCGGTAAGGCACACCCATCGTTGGGCGCGGCTGATTAAAATACTTTATCCGGATCTCTCCCCTCGCCCGAAGGTTAAATATATCAAGCCGATTGCTTTATTTTTTCATGTACGCTTAGGCGGTAATACGTAACTGCGGGAACTGTCCAGCGCCAGGACTTCTGCGCAATGCAAGCGTGTATGGCGAATCTCGCACGTCGTCCACTACAGCGCGTCATGAGGAGGCACAATACTCGCTGGCCAAACCGGGGATCAGTAGTAAAGAAAAGCATCATTAACGCGGTGACTCTATTAAGAAATAAAATTTAGCTTCAGCTGTAGTTTTGTTGCACTGTCCGGTGTGTAGCCGAAAGCGCCCACTTTCGAAAGGGGGGGGGGGGGGGGCAAATGGCATGCTTTGCCCCCCCACTTTTGACAGTGGGGGGGGGGGGGGGGGGCCAGTGCCCCCTCTGCCCCCCCGGTAGATACGCCTATGGAGGCGAAGGATCTCAGCAACCTCCACCAAATGCGACAAGGTTTATTGTCGTCGATAACGTTGCAAGAACGCTACGTAAAGGTAGGCACTGCAAGGGCTGTTCGTAGCACGCGGCTCACTCGCGATCACGGCACGATACTTCGTCTTCCTCTTCAGTCGGCACATACACAGGGGCGGCCTCTGCTTCATTACAGCTTATTAGTACTCTTTAGGACTTCCTTGGGGAGGCGATACCATTCAAGGGCTGTGCGAGGCCAGAAAGAGCTGAAGGAAGTTAATGTGAATAAATCTGATAGGTATTTTGTACAGCTGATCAATACGATGCCATATATACGGTGACGGAGATACAGTCGCACGCGGATATATCAAGACAACTTATAACGAATTATTATGTTTATCAAACAGCTGTAAAATCCCCTTGAAAATTCCATGCAAATGTATCGGGCTGGTGCACGCGTATAAAGAACGCTCGTTCACCAGCACATTCGATATATCGAACGCGGCGCCACGCAAAAGACCTCATAGTGCACTTCTTTGTACACCTTGAGGTATTATGGCACATGGAGGTGGAGAAGAGATAGTGCAGTCAGTTGAGCCAGGTCAGGCTGTTCGGCTAGCCCTCATGCTACCTCGGACGTCAACATTCCTTCTATCCGATTTTGGAGGCGTCGTCGTGTGGGTTGAGTGCCTATTCACGAGTTTATTTTCTGCAAGTGATGGCCGCTACAAGTGTAAAGAAAAGAATCAGCTCGGACTTTGAAATGAAGTTGAAAGTGAACCAGCAATTTATTTGCGGGTAAATAAAGTGTGCTTGCTTTTATTCCCCGAGTTGCGTGCAGTAAGTTAGCGGCTCTCGCATGCACCAATCGGTAAGCCACCGTTTACCTGAGGGCCTACTATTTTATATATCGACTTACCTATATAACGAACTTTTTGTGATTCAGATTCGATATATCCGGGTTCGACTGTATCATTACGGGTTAAAAATTCAAGTTTAGTTTTATTTGGGGTTAGAGTAGCTATTCGATCATAAGCTGAACGAGTGGAGTAATTTTGAGTTCTAATGAGGTAATAAATAGAATGGAATTTCACACATTGGATGTATACTCAAATTTTGTTCCTATTAGTGTTTTCTATAGTAGTACCATGAGAGGATGGTGGCATTATAAGTGTACAGGAGCCAATAACCCAACGTTCGACCCGCATTGTTGCTAATGTTGACATGCCAGGTATGATTAGCGGGAATAGGTTGACCAGGTAAGATTAGCGGTACTATGAACACGTCAATACTTTTATGAATATAAAGGCTGTAACTCCGTGTTGCTAAGTAAGTACGTCGAAGAGCTGTGTTGAATGGGAGTTGCTCCGATGATGTTGCTGCTACGTCTGGTGTGCCGCAAGGCTCCGTGTTGGAGCCAATTCCTTTCCATTTTTAATGCGAAAGCATTATATGCCCCATTACGCGAAAACCCGTAGTTGTAGTCGGCGGCGTGAGCGAATGACGCTACCAAAAATGGCCGACGGCAAAGAGTAAAAACGCGTAAAAAATGCTCGAATTGATGACAAATATAGCAGGCAGGTTCATGTAAACGAATTAAACTAATCCCTTTGAAAATAAAAATAGCTAAATCGAAACCGGGCCTCCGGGGCGCGGAGGAGACCCGACTTTGTCCGCTACGACCAGATAAACTCATCTTAGCCAACTCATCCTAGCTCAACTCGCAACTCCCGCCCCACCACTACTGCGAATTCCGCCGCTGCCGAGAAATGTATGCAGCCATCTACGCCTCAAGCTCTGGCGAGGCACCGGCCCCGGCCGCCCCAACTCTCTGCCCTATGCCACCCCAAGCTACCCATCGACGATCATAAAATAATCTTCCATCCACGTGGCGGCCTCAACCTCCGGACCGTGAAGGGCGTTGCGCTTCGCGATGCCATTCTGCAAGCAGCCCGCCTCGGACACCAAGAGGCCAAGCCAGACACCGTAATCAACACCCTCCAACACGTCGTCCTCATCAACACTTCCAACCTGCAACGCCGACACCACTACCTCGCCATCAAGTCCATACTCATCAAAACCACGTCCTACGATTACTCCTACCAAGCGGGCCCGGAAGACTGCGTACACGGGGTCCCTCTCGCCCTCTCTTACGAAGACATTCAGGATCGTCTCAATCGCGAGCAGAACCCTCCCATCCTCGACTTTAGACGCATGGGCTCCATGGAGTCCATCATCATCCTTTTCGAACAAGACTGGGTGCCTAAGCACATATACTACTCCTCCGTACTATATAGGCGCTACATCTTCAAAACGAATATCGAGCACTGCCTTAACTGCGGCGGACTCGGCCACCGCGCGGATCTGTGCCAGGCTCCCAAGCAACGCCGCTGCCCCGGCTGTGACCAAGTAGACCCCCCCGAGGACCACACCTGCACGCCACTCTACAAGACCTGCAGCAAAGCACACCTTTTGCGGACAGAACCTGCAAGGCCCGCTACCCTACCCCGTACCTCGTCAAGAAGAGGTACTGGGATGCCAGGCGGGCCGCCGAGGCAACCGCCAACCAAGCTCTCACCAATCAAGCTCCACCCCAACATCGCAGCCGCTCCATGACCCGGAAGCCTCAGGCCCTGCATCTCACTCTGGAGTCCCTCCCGGTGCTGCAGCCTGCCGCACTGAAACAGCCCTCCAACCGTACCAAGCCCATGGCCTGATCCCACTCCTGGACCGGACTTAGGCAACCCCCACTTCCAGTCCCCCCAAAACCACCTGCACAGGAACCCGGCCGCCACACCAGTGAGCTCACACACACCAGTGAGGCCGCCACACCAGTGAGTGAGGTCAGCTTGACAGGCGTAGTCTCCCAGGACTCTGCGAACCCCCTCTATAAGGAAATGTTGCATGTCCGCGCACAGCTAGCCGCCCTCCACACCACCAACCAACGCCTTCAGTTGCAGATGCATGCCTTCCTGTAGGTCCACACCCCTACCCCGGCGACAATGATCTCGGCCGCTCATAAACTCCCTTCCCTACTACATTGTCCTCCGACTCGCGAACCGCCGGCCAAGAAGGCAGCCGCAACTCCCACTACCTCCCCGGCCACATCAACATCGGCCGCGGCAACCCCGGCCCTACCCCTCCAATTAGAACAACTCGTGGAGGCCAAAATTCAGGCCGCGGTGCAGACGGCCGTCCAAGCCTTCACCCAACACTTCACTTCACCCAAGCCTTCACCCAAGCCACCCTCCACGCGACAATCTGTGCTGCCGCGCGGCCTAAAAAGAAGGCCACGCTCCACACCCTCTCCATCCCTCCGCTGCAAACTACACCCTCAGTAATGGCTAGACCTCACACTAGCCTCACCATCTGGCACTCGAACTGTCGATGCTTTGGCTCCAAGTGGGGGCTGGTTCACCAGTTCCTAGCTCAGGCAGACGGTCCCGACATGCTCGCGCTGCAAGAGCCCTTCAATCCTCTCACCCTACCAAACTACGTGCCCACCATCCCAATTTCTCCTACGTCCCCTCGGGTCGCATTCCTCGTACGCCGTGCGCTCACTACCATTCCCACCCGCTAGCCATCCCCGAAATCGATCATCTCTTCATCGAACTCGTGCCGCAGTGCACTCGCGATACCCTGTTCATCCTTAACATATTGTTACGGAACAGTATTTTCTTTGACGAAGAGGCGAGTAGTCTGAAGACGACAACGAAATTTAGAGGCTGGTGCAGGCTGTTGCCTCTTGGCCAAGTGCGGTGCATTTGCTTGTAAGTATACTTGTATATAGCTTTTCGTCTGCGTCTTCCTACGTAACAATATTGACCCTTTTTGCAGAGAATTTTGCTTTAGAGAAACGAGCTGGCGCTCACGGCGGTGTGCCATACGTCTCCGCAACGATCGCGCACGATTACGAAACCATTACCGCTTCTCCCTTGCTTATGTGCGATCAGCTGTCGGAAATGCAACTGAGTTTTCGCTAACACACTGTGCTCCAATCATGCTAGAGTGAATCATGTGAATTGAAGACGTGTGCAGTAGCTGGCTGTAAAAATAGTGACTGGAATGTTAAGGAATGGAATGAATCTGTGTGGCCAAGTTCGCGAACCGCTGCTGCAACTGTCCGAACGTGTCACCGGCACTTCGAGATGTACGGCTTTCGTCGAGAATACAGAAGTTTGCTCAACAGCCAGCCTTGTATCGTTAACCTTCAAAGAAAGGGCTTCATCCCCAGAACGTCGGCAAGAGTGAGTACCACTGGTTAACCAATGACAATGGGAGTAGCGCCGCTTCCTGTCATAGTAAGTTTCGCGCACGTTATCTATACACATCTGACCAAAATGGCAGGAAAACTTACGCCCACTCTATCGCTGACGTATCAACAATAAGTGAATGGGCGCACACTTGAATATATGCGCACTGTATACGCACAATAAATGACGGACTACACCGATGGCGCACGAATGGTCGAAGCTGAATGTTTCGTGACGGTCCATAAGAGTAAGCAAGTTACTAGCTGTAATATATATTTGGTACAAGGTATTAAAATTATAGTGGGGAAGAGAGTCCGCAGTGCGCCATGGATTTGTGGGGACTGGTCGGCTGAACGGAACTGGTGGGGGCCGACGGGTGCCGACGCGCAAGAATAGGTCGGTTGACGAGGCGGTCCGGCAGCGGCGACTTGCGCATACGACAAGGGCGCAGGCTCCGGAGGTAGCGGACGAGCGAAAGGCAAAGCGCCAGTGACCTCTTTCTGGATAACTTGGCGTATGACTGGGGCCAGATGTTGTGCCTGTGCTGGCTCGGGCGTGCTCGAGAAAATAGAGAGTTTTCTGGCGACCTACTCACGCACGAACTGCTTTATCTGAATCAACAGTGCATTCTGGTCACCCAGAGTCAAGGCCACGATCGAGTCGTTCTGTTCCAGAGGGCGTCGAGTTTGGGTGCGTTGCTTGCGCAATTCGTCGAAACTCTGGCACAAGCTGACAACATCTGCGACGGTTGGGGGGTTTTTGGCGAATCACTTTTGAAACGCGTCACCGGCTATTCCTTTCAGGATTTGCTTGATCTTATCCGACTCGTGCATCAACGGGTTGATACGCTTACACAAGTCGACGACGTCTTCAATATAACTGGTGAAGTTCTCACGGGGTTTGAGCGCGGAGGTTGCGTACTGCGGGGTGGCCGAAGATTTTCGAAAAAGTGGTCTTGAACGAGGCCCAGTTAAGAATCTCCGCTTCGTGATTGCGGAACCAGAGACTGGCTACGCCAGTCAAGTAAAATATGACATTGGTCAGCCTAGTCGCATCGTCCCATTTGTTGACTGCGCTCACCCTCTGGTAAGTTGCCAACCAGTCCTCGACGTCTTGGTCGTCAGTCCCGCTGAATATCGGCGGGTGACGCTGAGGCAGCACGCCGGGACAGACGGTGGGTTGAGTCTGAGAAGGACCTTGGGTGGTGGTTTCTTCAGCCATCGCTGGCGCTGGAGGCAGGGTACGGCTACGTAGTTCCAGGTTGGGAGACTAGGAGATACCCAGCACCTCCACCAAACTGTAAGGGCGTTTATTTACAAGCAGGGGCTACGTAACAACAGCCTTGGCCCAAGAGCGTCGGTCACTGTCTCGCGCTCTCCGGGCGGCTGGGCTTCATCATCCTCTCTCAATGGCTGCGGACTCTCTTCCCCACTACACAATGTACAAAACGGCTACGATTCAAGCCTTGTGCGCAGCAAGAACAAATCTATCGGAACTGAGCACACCTGCGAGCGATTAGGCAGAAAATAATCAGATAGTGGCCGCACCAAGGAACTTCACTGAGTCGGAAACTGACAAGCTACTGCTTCAAAATATTTGTCGAATAAAGAAGAAAAGCAAAACACACTATTCCTGACTGAATTCATGAGCTGAATGTTTGGATAGCTTGGAATACATATTTAGCCTCGCTTTTAGAACAAGCACCATATACGCTGTTTGCGCCGTTTGGACATAGCTTAATCAGCTCCGAAAGCGCTTTTGCATGTTCTCTGAAGCTCTGATCAAAGCTTCATGTCTTCCACCTGGTCACCGTCAACGATATCTCCGAAAACAGGTTTTCTAAGTCGCGCCGGCGTCATACACTTCTATTGTAAACAAGGAGGCAACGGAGGCAGATGAGGCAAGCAATGGACGGGTCACCACGTGATCAAACATGGCAGCGCCCACAGGATCGCCGCGAAAAGGGTCAATACCGCCACCCGAAGTGCCTGCGGCAACTACGTCGACCGACTCTTCACGCTCGCCAATCGCGTCGCACACAAGAGCCCCCTCCTAATTCTAGGAGATTTCAACGCCCCGCACGCGGCCTGGGGCTACCCAACGGACACGCCCAACAGCCGCAGAATATGGCCCGCAGCTCAGCAGGCCGGCTTCTCCCTTCTCACAAATCCCACCACCCCTACTCGCACCACAAACAGTGCCTGCGCAGACACTACTCCCGACCTCACATTTACCCACCGCCTACCTCACGATGGTGGTGTAACACCCGGGAGAATCTGGGTGGTGATCACCACATTATTGAGATTCTCCTACAAGCAGGCCCAGCACGCAGACCCGCTTCCATCACGAAGTGGGACTCGTTCCGCACTTTCCAAGCAGCCTCCACTCTACACACCATCTCAGACATAGCTCATGACTTGGTCCTACCATCTCAGATCATGACTTGGTCCGACCAGCTCTAGTGCGACGTCCGCGCCGTGACTCGCCCCCTCCTAGAGGACTGCCCTGCGGATGCGATGGATTCCCATCTCCTGCACCTCTGGAAAGCCAAGGCGGGACTCGAGCGGAGGTGGCAGCGCCAGCGCTGGAATACGACACTCAGATGCCGGCTGACCCAGCACAAGGAGATTGAAACGCATGCTGCGACTCTCTCTCGCCAAAATTGGGAATCCCTCGGTAACAGGCTGGAGCACAACATGAGCCTGCCCCAGACATGGAACCTATTCCGCCATCTCATTGATACGACTCAGTCCAAGACACACCAGAAACATATCATGACGAAGCTCATACACGCATCCGAAGCCTCCCCGCAGGAACTCCTCCAGACTCTTCGTGGTCTACACTTCCCCGCATATCCCTTCGGAGACCACCCCGACTATACAGGCTCCCCCAACGACCTTCTCGACAAACCCATCACAGAGGCAAAAGTCAGGGCACAACTTCAGCGCCTCAATACATCCTCAGCACCCGGTCCCGACGGAGTGCACAACAAGGCACTACGCAACCTCGATTCCCCTTCCATAACAGCCCTAACCGACTACTTCAATGAATACTGGCTGCGCGGCGCCCTCCCAACCCCAAGTAAAGGACGCTAAGGTAGTTTTCATTACCAAATCAGGCAAACCACGTCTACCCGCTAATCTCCGTCCCATATCCCTTACGTCCTGTGTGGGCAAGCTTATGGAGCACGTTCTCCAGACCCGACTGAGCCGGTATTTGGAGAACACTAACCTCTTTCATTCGTGCATGTTTGGTTTCCGCCCGGGTTTGTCTACCCAGGAAGTCTTTCTACAACTCAAACACCACATCCTCGACTCCCCCACAGGTGACACCGGGGCTATCCACGCTGTGAACCTAACAAAAGATTTTGACAATGTTACCCACGCAGCCGTCCTAGAAGGCCTCCACGCCCTAGGCGTAGGCCAGCGGATGTACAGCTACATCCGCGACTTCCTTTCCCAACGCACAGCCACACTCACCCTTGGGACCACCGGATTTCCCGTGTCTCACTGGGAGCGCGGGAGACGCCTCAGGCTGCTGGCCTCTCTCCTGTCCTCTTCAACATAGCGCTTATCTAACTCCCCAACCAACTCTCCCAAGTCTCAAACATGCATTTCAGCTTCTATGCCGATGACATCGCTGTCTAGGCCAACCGAGGCAGTGATGCCGACATGGAGCACAACCTGCAGTCGGCCCTCAAAATCTTCGACTCGTACGTTCACGAGCACGGCCTAGCTTGCTCCCCTTCCAAATCAGAACTTTTCCTCTACCGGACCAGGCTGAACGACCCCGTCAGCCGTCCCATCTCACTCATGCTAGGGAACCATCCCATTCCCCTAGTCTCTAAGATTCGCATCCTGGGCCTCGCCCTTCACTCCCATGGCGCGCACGGCTAAACCACCCAATCTCTCCGGAGACAAACCCAACAAGCCACCCGTCTCATTCGGCGCGTGGCACATCTACACGCGGGTTTACTAGAGCGGAGCACTCTCCGCCTGACCCAAGCCTACATCACGAGCCGCACAGCGTATGCATTTCCATACCTTCCCCTAAAGCAGAAGGAGCAGAGCCACATCAACGCGCTCCTCAGGAGCTGCACGAAGGTCGCCCTCTGCCTATCCCCCAGCACCTCCACTGCCCGGCTCCTGAACCTCGGTACCCACAATACGTTTGAGGAGCTGGCAGAAGCAACCCTAACAGCACAGCTTACTCGCTTGTCGGGTACAGCGACAGGCCGCACTCTACTCTGTCAGCTAGGCATTGCCCCGATCACCCATTCTACTGAGGCGGCCCCCTTGCCTCCAGACCTATATTCCCATCTTGTCATTCCTCCCACCCCGAAAAATATGCACCCCGAGCACGACGGGAAACGCAGGGAAGCCCGCGCCAAAGCCCTGTACAAGCAGTACGGCGACAGTTCTGAGGTAGCCTACGTGGACGTGGCAACATATTCGTCGGGCTCCTGCGTGGTCCTCGCCGTCGCTAACAATCAGGCCCGATTACTCGCATCAGGCTCATCATCACAGACTCATCCAAAACTACAGAGGAGGCAGTCATTGCGCTCGCTCTCATCTCCTCCTCTTCCGCTAAAATTCTTTGCGACTCAAAATCCACCCTATCAAATTTCGGCAAATCCCTGTTATCCGGTACCACGGCTCGGCTTCTACGCTTCTGGCACCCCACCTGCACCGTAACCCTTATCTGGACCCCCGCACACGCAGGCGTCCCTGGTAACGAGGAGGTCCACTCCCTCGCCCGAGGACTTACTTTCTGGGTACACCCCTCCGCGAGCCCTGGAGCGTCTGCTTACCTTCAGAGACATCCTTACCCATTACCGAGATATCCGACGTCTTTACGCACCGCCGGCTCTCTCCCTAATCCTAACCCAAGCCTCCCACTGGCGCCGAACCCAGACACGTGCTGCTCCCTACCCTATTCTCCTTCATGCCCGATACCCCGATCAGTTCTTGTCCTCCTGTAAGCTCTGCGGGAAACCAGGAGACTTTCTTCATGTCCTCCTCACATGCCCTACGTTTCCGTACGCTCCATCCCAAACCAGGGCGGAGTCATACTGGGAGACTCTCCTGGCCAGCTCCACTGCTACCAGCGCCTGATTATTGCCGCAGCTATGAAGCGGATAGTCCTTCAAGGGCTCTCCTTTGCTCTATAAAGGTGGCCCCCTAAGGGCTGCCTCATGCGATGTAAGGGTGCTTTTCCCCCTTTCTTCAATCATTTCGCAATGAATGTTTTCACCACCGCCACCCTCCGGGGCGCCATACGAGTGCGCTCCCCCGACGCCACAGCGGCTCCACGATTGTGATTAACTAAGGTGCGCCTAGTGCGTGCGTCATTGCACACGTATCAACGAAAAAAAGATCGCAGAAATCAACAGAACTATAGAGGAACACTGCAGAGCCCTCTCTAAACAGCAATGGGATGAGGTGTGCAACTCGATCGACGGGCACATGCGTAACGGGGGAACCTGGAACCTCCTAAAGCATCTCCTCGACGAGACGAACACTAAAACCAACCAACACAACACACTGGCGCGCACCCTACACGCAGCCAAACGGGAATATTCGAGCGAGGAAATTTTATCCAGACTCGTGAAGAAATACCTGTCTGTCGCATCGGGCCCTACACCACCTTCACCTGACTACGACGGCTCCGGGAACCCTGAACTTGACGCAGAATTCGGGATTGAGGAGATCAGGCAGGCGCTCCACGCCCTGAACGGCAGATCGGCTCCGGGTCCGGACAAGATCACAAACAAAGCTCTACGGAACCTGGACGACAAGTCCATCGAATTCCTAAAGGACATCATTAACCAAGCATGGAGCAGTGGTATAGTTCCGGAAATGTGGAAATCGGCCAACACCATTCTCATCCCCAAGCCAGGCAAGCCGCCCAGCCTCGATAACCTCCGCCCAATTTCGCTCACATCGTGCGTGGGGAAGGTTGCTGAACACGCAATCCTAAACAGGCTTTCTCGCTACCTGGAGGAGCACGACATTTACCCATACAACATGATCGGCTTCAGGGCTGGACTATCGACGCAGGACGCGATGAAGCTCATCAAGCATCACATTATTGACTCTAATACGCGGGACACGAGAGCCATACTAGGTCTAGATCTGGAAAAGGCCTTTGACAACATTCTTCACTCGTTCGTTTTAGACACAATCTCGAGCCTTAACCTGGGGAAGCACTTCCATTCCTACACGAAATCTTTTCTGTCAGACAGAGAAGCCACCCTAAAGATCGGGGACCTGACTTCAGACATGATCAAGCTGGGGTCTAAGGGGACGCCACAAGGGGCAGTCATATCCCCAACCCTCTTTAACCTCGCCATGATTGGTCTATCCAGGAAACTCTCTGCTATCGACGGTATCAGTCATACCATATACGCAGACGACGTTACCATCTGGTGTACGGGAGGTAGTGATGGACAGGTAGAGACGGCCCTGCAAGAGGCGATTGATGCTACCGAGAGATACCTCGAGTCCACGGGCCTTCGGTGCTCACCTCACAAGTCGGAACTGCTACTATATCGACCCAAGCGCAGAGGCCCCAAACCAAAGGGATGGAAGCCACTCGCCGAATGCGACATCAAACTACGGACAAACGACGGAGGCTATATTCCGAGGGTGGATGCCATCCGGATTCTCGGCATGATGGTCGAGTCGAGTGGCTCTAACAACCAGACAGTGCTGCGTCTCACTAAGAAGACGGACAATGCCATCAGATTAATAAGAAGAGTGGCCAACCGGCAGCAAGGCCTGGGAGAAGACAACCTCGTGAGATTGGTGCATGCGTTCGTAATGTGTCATTTCACTTACGTCGCGGCCATGCACAACTGGCAAAGATCGGAGCGGGATAAGCTGAACGCATTAATCAGGAAGGCAATCAAGAGAGCCCTCGGCCTCCCCATATACACACACACGGAAAGCTTACTTCAACTCGGCATGCATAACACGCTCGAGGAACTGGCGGAAGCGCAGGAGAGGGCCCAGTTCGTCAGGCTATCTACCACACAAGCTGGAAGACACATTCTGCAGGAGCTGGGCGTTCCCCCCACAGTAGTCAAAACAAAGTTCTGCAGCATCCCTCGAGAGCAGCGGGACCGCATCACTGTCGCCCCGATCCCACGAAACGTCCATCCGGAACACAACGTGGGAAGACGTCGGGCGCGCGCGAAGGCCCTCCTGGAAAAGGCTCGGGAACGGGCTTCGGAGAACAGTTTTGTAGACGCAGCTCGCTACGCCGACGGACAGGCCTTCGCTGCGGTTAGCGTAGACCATGAAAGTAAAGTAACGAACGCAATCTCGATTCGGACGACGTCCTCTGAGACCGCAGAGCAGGCTGCAATAGCGATGGCCTTATTGGACGACAAGAGGACATCAATCTACAGTGACTCGAGATCAGCCGTTCGGGCATTTGCCAAAGGAACCATATCCGAGCTGGCCCTAGGGATACTAGGAAGCAAGCAGATCAAGCCACACACAGTGATCTGGTTTCCAGCCCACATGGGACAGATCGAGGGTGCCCCGCCCAACCTCAATGAGTCGGCACACAATGCTGCGCGAGGAATTATTAACCGCGTAGCTACGAGTACCACCGGGCAGCATGACGTTGGGGGTACTGACTATCGGGACTCTCCTCTCTCGTACAACGAAATTACTAAGCATTTTTACTTGGCTCGTAGGATCTACCCCCTCCCGCATTATAAACTCAATAGACCTCAGGCTTTAACACTAAGGCTTCTACAGACGGGGGCATACCCAAACCCCCTACTTCTTCACAAATGTACCCCGAAATTCAGACAACAAACACATGTGCACTATGCAATGACTTAGCGAGCTTACCTCACATGCTCTGGCGGTGTCCCGCGTTACGCGGCGATGAAAGCAACAGTTCTTCACGTTGGGATGCGGTTCTACGCAGCCCCAACCTCGAAGAACAGTTATGGGCTGTCCAACGGGCCCGCGACGCGGCGGAGAGGCTCGGCCTTTCTGTCCCGACGTGGGAGCGGCCCGCTGCGCGCTAGCACGCGCCCTAAAGGACACTAATAAAGTTATTCATCCATCCATCCATCCATCCATCTGGCTGACTAAACGTGTGGCCTAGTGCGTGCGTCGTTAGGCACATGACGGCACAGCCAATGAGTGGGGGGTGACGCCACGTCATGAGCGTATAAAATAACCAAATGAAATAAAATGTCATCATCATCATCAGCCTTAATTTATATCCACTGCAGGACGAAAGCCTCTTCCTGCGATCTCCAATTACCCGTGTCTTGCGCTAGCTGATTCTAACTTGCGCCTGCGACTTTGCTAACTTCATCACTCCACCTAGTTTTCTGCCGTCCTCGACTGCGCTTCCCTGCTTTTGGTATCCATTCTGTAACCCTAATGGTCCACCCGGTTATCAACCCTACGCATTACATGGCCTGCCGAGCTCCACTTTTTCCGCTTAATGTCAACAAGAATATCGGCTACCGTTTGTTCTCTCATCCACACCGCTCTCTTCCTGTCTCTTGACGTTAGGCCTAACATTTTATTGCGATAGCAATTATATGGACACTCAAAGAGAATTTATGCCGTCGGCGTCACCGTCGCCGTCAGGTTCCGTATGATGCCAACGGCGACGAAATCGTGGCCGCGCGCCGGACGCTGTACGTGCGAGTGAAAGGGAGCAAGGGACACGCGCTTTCACGGGGAGCGAACGCACGGCGGAGAACAAACGCGTGTTCTGCGCCGTGCTCCCTGAAGGGCTGCATAATTCAGCTTCTCTTTCCTCCTTTGCAATCACCATATATATATATATATATATATATATAGAGAGAGAGAGAGAGAGAGAGAGAGCAAACTAGACTTCTTCCGTCGCGCGAAAGGCCATAGGGGACGGGAGGGAGGGGGGGAGGCGACGTTTGGCTGCGGCACCAAATGTGTATTTATATAAAAAAAGTTGTCGCAGTTTCACCTGAAAGGCGAAGCATCAATTGCGATAGCAAATTTTTAGAGAGCTATACGGAGTAATGATAGTAGCTTTATCAGCTGTATAAACTTCGACATGCAGCAGCACCGGCAACACGCAGAACTGTTGTCGACGCCGTCGGCGTTTATTCCGCGTTCGAAAAAAATGCGTGCGGCGTTGGTGACTGTTGCCGGAGACTCTGATATAAATAGGCACTTGGTGCCGCAGCTAAACGTCGCCTCCCTTCCCTCCCCCTGCCCCCCCCCCAAGGCCTTTCGCGCGTCGCAAGAAGGCGCGTTTGCTATATACATATATGGTAATTGTAAAGGAGGAAAGAGACGCTTACTTCTGCAGCTCTTAAGGGAGCACGGCGTAGAACGCGCGTCTGTTCTCCGCCGTGCGGTCACTCCTCGTGAAAGCACGCGTCCCTCGCGCCCTTTCACTCGCACATACAGCGTTCGGCGGCGCGCGGCGACGATTTCTTCTCCATTGACGTCGTACGGAACCTCACGGCCACGGCGACGGCGACGCCGACGGCAGAAATCTGCTTTGGAGTGTCCATATAATTGCTATCGCAATAAATCATTGCGAGGCGAGAAGGTGGTAAAGACTACTGACGCTGATCGACGAGTTTCCCGTTCTGATCTCGTCGAAAACCTCCGAGCCGTCCCCAGAGGCCCTGGCAACATTCACCAACGCCGCATGCGTTCGGTGCGAACGCGGGCGAAACGGCGACGGCGTCGACAACACTTCTGCGCGTTGCGGGTGCTGCTGCATGTCCAAGTTTATACAGCTGATAAAACTACTATCCTTACTCCATATAGCTCTCTACTAAGTTGCTATCACCATCGATGCTTCGCCTTTCGGGCGAAACTGCGACATTTTTTTTCGTTCCATCGCTCTTTGTACGGTCCTTAAAGGGACACTAAAGAGAAACAGGAACTTCAGCTGGAATAAAAGAGGGACCTTCAGGAATGCATGCGTTTTTTGTTGTGTGCAAAAATATGAGTTATTAGCGGCGAAATTCGTAAACAAAGACCAAATATATCTTCCTCAATTTCGCTCACTCCAGATCACTCCAGCATTGCTCTGAGCGAATCAGAATGCGCCATGATGCGTAACCGCTTGCGTAAACGGCGGAGGCGCTGGATGCATCATGGATACATGCATGGTCGCTGCGTTTGCGTTCGCCACGATGGATACCGTTGCTGCCGCTGAACCTTGCAACGAAGAGCTTGCCAGGGAAGCAGGACTGCATTTCAGCGATATTCAGTGACACAGAGCGCCAAATGATCCTCCGTGCTCGAGCGGTAGGTGTTTCCGCATGCGATGGCGGTGAGCCGCCGGCCACGCCGGCGGAAAGCAGAGCTTCGTTTTCGTCGACGGAAGACGAAGCGTGCGGTCCGCTAGGCGACGATGTTCCCGACAGAACAAGCGCAGAAAGTTGCACACGTACTCGGTATAGTTATTTCGTGGCTTTATTTAATGACATTCAGCACTCACCGAGCCGCCAGTTTGCTGCTGCAGGGGCACCGGTAGGGGGTTTGATGAAGGCCACATTGAGGGAACAGCTGCTCGAGAAAGAACTGGCCTCTGGGGCACGCCAAGATACTTTCCGAGGGTAAGATTATACACATAATCCCAGGGCGCGAAATGCAGAGAGCACACCATGGGTTTCTCTAGCTTTTTTGCCGTTTTATCATCGGCAGAACACTGAGCCATTGCGAACGCCGGGGAGCATGGGCTCTCCGCGCGACACCACATGAAAGCACTCAATCGAGTCAACACTGCCACTGCCCCTGAACAAGCGCTTTGGGCCATTTATACAGACCTCAACACTATACACACGAGGCATTTTCTGGCTGTTTCCCGCGAAGTCAACGTTTTTCGAGCCACGCAACACGCAACCAAACACCGTAGAGCGGAACAGGCGCGCGCGACGATGCATTGACCAAAAACGAAACTACGAAACTATCACGGCCGCATGTATCGGCATGCCATTTTTTCTTAATTATTTAATTTTGTGCTAAACTTGTACTTCCTCGCTTTAAACGGTTTAAAAAGTTGGCAAATGCTGTTTATGTACGTTTAAGGTGTATTTCATTTTGCGTTTTATTAACAGCGATAAATCGCTCTCAACCAATCGCGACCGGCCTGCATTTGTAATCTCCGACGTCACGAACGTGTAGTGCGGGAATTTCGAATGGGCGTCAGCACCTATCCTTCAGTTTTTTTGCTATTTTCTCGCTTATTAAACATATGTTTCCAGTAAGAATGGTATGGCTGTGATCGTGATAGGATAATCTACCATCTAAGCTCAACTTCCTGTTTCCCTTTAGTGTCCCTTTAACTTGTTATCGAGCTTCTTTGTTAAACCTCCAAGTTTCTTTCCCATATGTTAGCACCGGTAGAATGCAATGACTGTACACTTTTACAGCGTAAGGTGTTATGGGCTCATTCTAACAGCCGTTTCGGTTCGCGTTGTTGTCTGCCGCCACCGCCGCCGCGTAACCTCTATCGCCCGAAATGCGAAAAAAGTACCCGGTCTCCGCAGGGATAGAACCCAGGCCGCTGCGTGGGAGTCGGATACTTTACTACTGAGGCACGTAAGCGCCTCTATAAGCATCAGAAAAGTGCCCTATAAAAGCGCCCTAGGCAGGCGCGCTGGCGCAGACGACCCAAGCCTACGCCAGTATGGTGGCGCCATCTAGTTGAGGCGCCTGCAAAAGCCGCATGCACAGGCGCTGACGACGAGATGCGATTCAGACGAAGCGCGCAATAAACGCGATTCCGATGTGAGATGGGCGCAACGTATTGTGGGTACCTCTTCGGTACACGTTATGGCGTCGCCTCGCAAGGTACGAACCGCTGCTGAAAAGCGAATCGTAGAGCTACGTGCGCGGCTTACAAACCGCAGCTCGCCGTCGACGCCGGGCGCACAGTTGAGATCGCTCTCGTCAAAACGAGGCAGAGAGACTTTGCTGCGAAGACCCTGTTGTGCGTGGTGCCGAAACTGCTACTCTTAGGCCGCTCCACCATCTTACGCTGTGACTGCGCTGCGTGTGACGCGCAGGCCTGTGACTTTTCTTTTCAATGACAGTGTTAATCTCCCAGTCAGGATTTGGTAATGCCTGCCGTATGCACTTCAGCCCAATTTTATTCTTCTATAAATTTCTTTCTCATCATCAGAGTCCCTGATGAATCCTGGTTCCTTCCCAATCTTGGAACGAGTTCCCGTTACAAGGTACTTTAATGCGAATGGAACGCGTTCCAGTTACATTTCTAACATTGGAACGTGTCGTTACATTAACGTTACATTTGATTTTTTTTAATTAAAATATGGTGTCGGATAATCCTGCGGCGAAATAGAGGGAGCAATTTAAATCTCACATCGAACTAAGTATATTATAAGAATCTGAACATTGCCGGCGGTACATTATCTGGAGATAAAAAGAATCCAAAGAAACGCTCCTAGACGAATTTTTTCGCATACCCACACGTAAGCAATTTGAAATGTCTCAGCCGAATTTCTTCTTTTTTAACAGCGAAGCTGTTTAAGCCAGCCTTAATTTGTGGTGCGTATCAAGAAACTACCAAGAAAGAAAAACTTTCTTGCCGAGGTGGGTTTCGAGCCCGCGTAGATCCGGTCCCAAAGCGAGCGTCGTAACCACTAGGCTATACAGCCACTTTTTTTAACATGGTATTTATTACAATGAATGAAATGTTGTATTTACAGGAACTATTTACAATAATATGAGCACCAGGTGGACATTACTAATCAAACGTCAACGAGCAGTCCATATGAAGATAACGTCACACACAGCAACACCGTCCTTCACAGCAAAAACTTGTAAGGGGAAGTTAAACACCTAATCAAAAGTGGATACCAAGCCGGCTGAAATTCTTCTTGGTCGTAAATGTCCTTTAAGTGTATGATCATCTGAACGAAATGTGATCTCGATGAAATTGTTTTTTCTGCATTTCGGTCTTGCATACGAGATTCCCATAGGCTGTGAAGGCCTATCAGTAAAAACATGTCGAATGGAACATCTTCATACGGTGCAACAAGATATCGGATACTGTGAGAATTTAGATCAAAATATTTTTGCAAATTTCTATGGATAAAGGTCTGCAAAGATCTTGGGTTCAATCCCAACAAGCCAGGATGCGAAGGAGAAGTCGTCACATACCACCGCCGGTGCGTAAAAGGTATCAGACCAAGCTATAAGTGCAATCGCTGTAGAAAGCAGGTTTCTCAGCGGCGAGGTACCGATGCGCTGCACGGGCAGCAAGGTCGGGGCTCATTTTTTGCCTGCACCGACGTACTAGGGCGTCCGAACGTGAAACTCTCAAGAAGAGAGATAATCTGGCTGACGTACGCCTTGGCGAATGGGCTTTCGTCCAGGAGCACGAAAAAGCTGGTGCAGAATGTTTTCAAAATGAGCAATAGCACCCGCACCTACTGGCGAAATTATATTAGAGAGGTGGCGCTGGCAGAGCTTCTAGAACAGCCGCCGATGGGAGGTGGTTCAGATCGATGAGTGCCTAATGAGAGGAAAACACAAATCGAACCGAGGTCGCCTCCTTTCTGGTGACAACGTTCCTACCAGGCGCCAAAATAACTACGGCAGTGTATCGGACCGAGGCCTTTGGATTTTTGGCATGATATGCGTGCAAACGAAGGAGCTGAGGCTGTTCGATGTAGACAAGAAAGCGCGGCTACTCTCGCCCCCCCCCCCCCCATCGCCAAAAATGTCCTCCGAGGCACCACAGTTTCCAGCGACGATTGGGCTGCGTATCAATGCATACCCAGCCTTGTGGACGCCAATGGAGCGCCACTGAACCTGGACTGGCACACCGTCATCCACAGCGTCAACTTTGTGGACCCTGTAACAGGGGCCAACACGCAACGCATAGAGAGCAAGTGGCAGAAGGCAAAGCGCCGACTCGTTGGGAATGGCAGCGGAACGTCGCCGGCCCTGCTGCGCTTGCACCTTACCTGGATGTGGTGGATGTCGCTCAACGGGCGACCGGAGATCACAGAATGCTTCCCTCGGCTGATGGAGGCAATCGCCCGCCGGTACCCCCTCTAAGACGACCTCGAGAAACTGCCTGACAGCCCTTGCCGTCGAACATCCACCGCTTTCTAAATTTTTACCCCCCGAAAAGGCTCTTTTCAGAGCTACTCCTATGCTGCATCGGCAGAGTTCGTAAATTTCACGCGGCTCCTGCCGTGACCCTCTCCAGTCGAGAAATACCTCGGTTGCACTGCAGTATTCAGTGTAGTACCTAAGTGCATTCACTGCATATTTAAGAAATTTATGCAGCTGTGACGACTGAAAGCACTGAAAGAAAACTTTATGCGCAACGTAATTGCGCCCAAAACCGCGCTCGTATCGCGAGAAAAAAGCCCCCGAGGTTTTGCGACGCGTTTCAGAAAAGCCTGACCATGCGGCCAGCGAAAACCCGGGAGATTCTCTACGCAGAGAAAGGCACAGCAAACTCTTGTCCCATTGCAGCCATCGTGCGCAGCGCAAGAAGGCGGCCCGAGTGTTATGCGACGCGTCTCGGTTTCGCGTCGTCCCGTCGCAGCCAGCGCGCGCAGCGCCAGGGAGCGCCCCGAAGATTGTGCGACGCGTCTCAGTTTCAGATCCATCGAAAGCTTCAACACGTATACGTAGCACCCATCGCGCAAGAAAGCGGTCCGAGTGTTATGCGACGCGTCTCGGTTTCGGCCAGCGCGCGCAGCGCGAGGGAGCGCCCCGAAGATTGTGCAACGCGTCTCAGTTTCAGATCCAGCGAAAGCTTCAACACGTATACGTAGCACCCATCGCGCAAGAAAGCGGTCCGACTGTTATGCGACGCGTCTCGGTTTCGCTCAGCGAAAGCTTCAACACGTATACGTAGCACCCATCGCGCAAGAAAGCGCTCCGAGTGTTATGCGACGCGCCTCGGTTTCGCTCAGCGAAACCTTCAACACGTATACGTAGCACCCATCGCGCAAGAAAGCGGTCCGAGTGTTATGCGACGCGTCTCGGTTTGGCTCAGCGAAAGCTTCAACACGTATACGTAGCACCCATCGCGCAAGAAAGCGGTCCGAGTGTTATGCGACGCGCCTCGGTTTCGCTCAGCGAAACCTTCAACACGTATACGTAGCACCCATCGCGCAAGAAAGCGGCCCGAGTGTTATGCTACGCGTCTCGGTTTCGCGTCGTCCCGTCGCCGCCAGCGCGCGCAGCGCGAGGGAGCGCCCCGAGGATTGTGCGACGCGTCTCAGTTTCAGATCCAGCGAAAGCTTCAACACGTATACGTAGCACCCATCGCGAAAGAAAGCGGCCCGAGTGTTATGCGACGCGTCTCGGTTTCGCTCAGCGAAAGCTTCAACACGTATACGTAGCACCCATCGCGCAAGAAAGCGGCCCGAGTGTTATGCGACGCGTCTCGGTTTCGCGTCGTCCCGTCGCAGCCAGCGCGCGCAGCGCGAGGGTGCGCCCCAGGATTGTGCAACGCGTCTCAGTTTCAGATCCAGCGAAAGCTTCAACACGTATACGTAGCACCCATCGCGCAAGAAAGCGGCCCGAGTGTTATTCGACGCGTCTCGGTTTCGCTCAGCGAAAGCTTCAACACGTATACGTAGCACCCATCGCGCAAGAAAGCGGTCCGACTGTTATGCTACGCGTCTCGGTTTCGCGTCGTCCCGTCGCCGCCAGCGCGCGCAGCGCGAGGGTGCGCCCCGAAGATTGTGCAACGCGGCTCAGTTTCAGATCCAGCGAAAGCTTCAACACGTATACGTAGCACCCATCGCGCAAGAAAGCGGCCCGAGTGTTATTCGACGCGTCTCGGTTTCGCTCAGCGAAAGCTTCAACACGTATACGTAGCACCCATCGCGCAAGAAAGCGGTCCGACTGTTATGCGACGCGTCTCGGTTTCGCTCAGCGAAAGCTTCAGCACGTATACGTAGCACCCATCGCGCAAGAAAGCGGTCCTAGTGTTATGCTACGCGTCTCGGTTTCGCGTCGTCCCGTCGCAGTCAGCGCGCGCAGCGCGAGGGAGCGCCCCGAGGATTGTGCGACGCGTCTCAGTTTCAGATCCAGCGAAAGCTTCAACACGTATACGTAGCACCTATCGCGCAAGAGAGAGAGAGAGTAAACATTTTATTGCAAAAATAAAAGGTAGTAAGAGTGTGGGAGGGACCCCTAGTCCGGGGTCCCTAGAACGATCTCAGCGACAGCACGGGCCCGTTGAACTAGGGCCCGGCGGACCTCGGGAGGCCCGTCGCGGAGGGCATCCTCCCACAGCTCTTTGGTGCGGAAGGGGTGCAAGATGACTGGCAGGGGAGGGAATAATTTTGCGGTGCACTCCACGGTGACATGGAACGCCGTGGGGGAGCTTCTACAGCCCGGGCAAGAGTCTGCGTAGCGGTCAGGGTAAAATTTATGTAGGGAGAGGAGATTAGGAAACGTGTTTGTTTGGAGTTGGCGGAGCGCCACCTCTTCCTCTCGCGAGAACGACAGCGGCGGCGGACCCATGGTGTATCTAGCTCGTGTATAGTATTTTAATACGTCTCTGTATGTGAGTGGGGAGCCCGCCTGATCTGGACTCCGATCCTCGTCATGCCGGGCAGCTCGGAGGGTAATTTCTCGAGCGACCGCGTGTGCGCGGTCATTACCTGGCAGTGAGGCATGGCCAGGAGTCCAGAGCAAGTGGATGCGCTGTGGGGCAGATGTGTCTGTGTTTGGGGACTGGTGTAGGATGTGGAGAGCCGCCTTATCGCGCAAGAAAGCGGTCCGAGTGTTATGCGACGCGTCTCGGTTTCGCTTCGTGCCGTCGGAAAACTCGGCCCGCACAAAGCGCGGCCGGGTTATGGAGAAAAATTACGGTACTACCTGGAGTGGGCAACTCTGTGCGCCTCGGAAACGGCGTCAATGTGGACGCTATATTTGACGGTGTTTTTCCCCATCAAATTTGGCAGGCAGCCTGGCAACATCAACGGACTTATACAACACCAGTCAGAACTTTGCCAATTGATTTAAGCCGTGCACAATATCTAAGTTAAATTGATAGCGCGAAAGAAAGTTATGCGCAAAGCGGCGTGTTCCCGAGTCTGCTTCCATGAGCAGGCACCCACAAAGATCGCAGTATTTTAGAAGTGCCAACCAGCAATCAATAGATTCGAAGCGTCGGTGACTGTAGCTCGACCGAATTACGCAGTACACAGTTACATCACAGTCACTAAATGCAAATGAAAAGAATAAAACAGGTGGGTCACACGCAACCAGTACAATACGAGTTGAAACGTAGCAAGCGCAGCAGCACGCACCAGCAAGCACGCGATTTTACGCGAGAACCATGGGGATCAAGATTCGAGGCGGGAATATTTTTTTAACGGCGCTACCGCCAATAAATAAAACGGCGCTACCGCCAGTAACAATAAACAGGCCAAACAAATTATGTCGGCTACGCAAGTTTGCCTGATCGCTTTCGTGATCGCCAACAATGCGGGAATGGTGGGCCACTGGAAGAGCAAGCGGCGTAGTTCTGTATCGCCAAACGAGCGATTCGGCATTCGTACAGCAGCAGCTGTGATAAGCATGTCACGAGTAATTAACTCTAACGTTCAAAGATTTATGGGGTTTTAACCGCCAAAACCGCGATCTGCATTATGAGGCACGCCAAACTGAGGGATTCCGGACAAATTTGGACCACCTGGGATTCCTTAGCCTGCACCTAAATCTAAGTACACGGGTGTTTTAGCAATTCGCCCCCACAGGGACACTAACTGTCCCGAACGCATTCCACGGACCATGGATGACTGCAATATAATTCGGAATAAATTTGTCAGTGCAGCTCTATATCTCGCACGTTGTCAACATCATCGAGAAAAACACGAAAACGCGTCATGAAATAGTTATTCACATTGTGGAAAAAGCAAGCATTATTTGCTTTGTGACAAACATGTATCAACGTTTAATTTAAGGCGGCGGCAAGCTCGCAGTATACGTTTCTAGCGCGTCGCGCAAACGTGACATGCCCATACAAAGGGCATTTGGGGGTAACAATTCTCAGAAATAAGGCACTTTCGTGCGGTACTCACTTTTTTTTTGTCCGTATAGACGAGTTAGGATCCCCTTTCCGAGCCAAAGGGACGCCGCGTACTCCGAGGGTGAGCAAGGGTCGAAGACAGAAAATGGAGAACACGCACAGAGAGCGAGCGTACGCCCCTACAGTCTTCAAAGGCAAAAATAAAGGCGCGAACCGACTTGCCCGGCGAGCAACCGGCGCCGCTTCCCGCTGTGAAAGATGTGAAAGGGGGAAAGATTGGAAGGGCAGGTCGGGAGAGAGAACGGCAAAGAGAGGTAGAGCTCACGCGACGACGCAACGCCCTCGCTCATGGATTTCGTCACGTGATAGTGGGAGGTGTCGAGAGAGAGTGGTTGTGAAAAGGAAGAGGCGCTATGCAGCCAGGGCCGCCGGGCATGGGGGGAGGTAGAAAATTCCAATCTCATCCTCCTTCCATCAAGTTCCATGTCTGCCAGTCGCGGCGCCGTTACCTTTTCGTTTGCACGAAGAAATAAAACTCCGGAAACGCGCTTAGAGCGCCGGCACTGAAATGTGCAATGCTTGCGTTAGCTCTGGACACTTAGGAATGGTGAAATCGACATTCTCGGCAATCGCTACAGCGATTTCGATGACGTTTTTTGCGTAGCATAACAATAGCACCGCTTTCTTGCGCGATGGGTGCTACGTATACGTGCTGATCTAAAATCAGGTATGGGCTGGAAGCAGATGTTGATTTAATGGCGGCGCTGTCTTTCGAAAGAGTCTCGAAAATTGGCAAGTATCAAGTTTACAACTCTGCGACATAGCAATACTAAACGATATCTCAATTTGTAATGTGCACCTAATAACACGTCCAAAGCTGAAAAAATACATGCAGTATACGCGGCTCTGAAAGATACCGCTAATTATCGAAGGTGATTGTTTTGTTTTGCAAAGCCCTTGTAAACGTTGTGAGAAGTTCCCGTGGACGGCAACCTTAATTCTAATGCAAATTTGCCCGCCTTAAGCGCTCCAATCTAGGTAGGCGCTGGCATAATACCCCCCCCCCCCCCCTCCACGCCATGCATCGGCTGTATATGGCTGTACTGAGCTGCTGGCCAACCGTGCGCAATCCTGGTGACTACAATATCGGTTTTGGTGCAGTGTTACGAGTTTGTTAGGTGCGCGCTTCTATTGTGAAAAATATTCCAAGTAAATATACAAAGCAAGGACATTCAAAACATCGCAGATATGTCGCACATAAACGTTGCAGTATTAAAAATTCTGGCAACGCTTACTATTATATGTGGTGCACTTCTAAAATCGCCGTGCTGTGGTTGCAAATAATTGGGCAAAACGAACACGTCTAGATGAAATGCCATGATATGCTGCTCTCCCCCCAAAGGGCACATCATTATTTATAGCGATAGTTTTAGCTATAGCTTTTGAGCGTATATAGGTATTTAATTTGAAAGAGCGATGAAATGAACGATTCAGTCTCACAACTTCGGAGTACACGACGGTGAAAAGCGTTATAAGAAATTGATGAAGTCGCGATACCATAGTTCTTTTACTACTTGATTGAACAGCTGACAGCGGAATTGTGATGTAGCTCAATGTGCAGATTTCGGTAGGAGCGAAAAACTGTCAAACAACGCACTGGCGTGGAGGTTGAACTAGCATCGTGCGAAAAACGCCAATTGTGACAGCCTGCAGAAAACCGCACAGGTAAAAACCCGATCGATCTTCTGCCACAAAAATATATATATCATCGGACTCACGTATTCATCTATCTGAAACTAACGCTCACACTAAATTTGCGCAGCTGCTCAGCGTAGGCACACATTTTTCTGTTACCCGCCACGGTAACTAAGTGGCTATAGCATCGCGTTTCTCAGCTCGAGATCGCGGGTACGATAGGATCGAAACGCAACAACGATCGTGTACTTAGATTGATGTGTATCTTAAAAATCCCAGGTTGTCAGAATTAATCCGGAGTCTCCACCTACGGTCTGCTTTATAGTTTAGGCACGTACAACCATTGGGTTTATTTTTCACTTTTTCTGTTTCCTCAATTAACGTGGTTAAAGGCCTTCAATTTAGCACATTTTTACGTTTGTTTCATGTTTTTGTCTTTGTGAAATACGTATAGAACGCTACGACCGGACGTACAGCGCAGCAAATGGAAATGTACACCTTGCAGAATGGTAAAATGACAGACCAAAGGAAAGGCAGTATGTCCATGTTTTTAAGTACAGGCTGTGTGGCCAGTATGGGTGCTAGATATCTAACAACCGTAAGAAGCAGCGGAAAGAACTGAAATGCATATTTTATACAAATATCTGGATAAGGATCCGCACAGATATCTTCGAGATGCTTTCACAAAACGTTTTCCAGCCGTCTTAGAAACATGATAACATAAAACAGCTTAACAAGACGCCTTCAAGCCATCCTTCGCAAGACGTCTTCAAGACGTACATATGAAGACGTCTTGTAGCCGTCTTGAGTAGTTGTAGACGTTCCACTTCAGTTTGGCTGGTCCAAGACAGCTACAAAACGTCTTGTGTTCAGTGGGCTTCCGGCGTGATGACACAGTACGGCCTCGGATACGTTGACGGCTTCAGAACCTGTGCTTTCGTGGCCGAAGTGCCGGTCTAGACTCGCACGACGTCGCCTTCGTGGAGTGCTGCTAGTGGCTGCGCAGAGGTTTGAAGCTGACGATGCTTGACGACCTAGTGGACTGGTCCACATTTGGAGTCAGGCAGCTGTGTCGGCGGCCTTGGAGGATCTCTGCTGGCGTCCGACCACACTCCGATGGAGGAGTCCTGTAAGCCAAAAGTGCCAACCAGAAATCCTGTTTAGCTTCAGTAGTTTTCTTAAGCAGTCTCTTCACCACCTGTATCCCCTTTTCGGATAGCCCATTGGAACGTGGCAATCCCGGACTTGAGGTGATGTGTTTGAAGTCGTAGTGCGTGAAAACGAGGCAAATTCTCTGCTCGAAAATTGGGGACCATTGTCTGACAGGACCTCCATTGGTATGCCATAACGAGCAAATATAGCACTAGTCGCGTCAACGACGGTCCTGGCTGTATTGTCTCGGAGGCATTCTACTTCTGGGAAGTTAGACAAGGCGTCATAGACACACAGGTAGGACTTGCCACGGTAGTGAAAGATGTCGATTCCTACGCGATACCAAGGCTGGTCCGGAACTAGACGCATCATAAGTGGCTCCTTCGGCTGATTGTACCCATTCTTTTTGCATGAGGCGCACTTCTGAGCGAACGCCTCGATTTCCGAGTTCATGCCAGGCCAGAAGACTAGACGACGAGCCCTAGCTTTGCATTGGGCGATTCCCAGATTCAGAATTATTCTGAATCTGATTCTGCGCTTGAGGAATGCGCACTTCTGGCTACCTGATTTTCCGTAGCGTCGTCCCATTAGAGGTGGTCCTTGATGGCTTGAAGCGAGTTTGAGACGCTCGTTCTCTTCAGCTTTTGATTGCAGTGTCCCCAGAAATCACTGTCCAACCACGGGAACCCACGCACACGACAGTTCTGTCGACGGCTTTGAATTTTGGCTCCCGGCGTGAGGGTATGATCACCCTCACTCGCATAAATCGCGTTCACCTGCTGCTCGCCTTGAAGTTTGTAACCGGGATGTCCTGCTATTTTGAAAGTCGGCGAGTGTCGCTCTGTTTAATTTTAGTTGATGCAGTTTGTCTTGCTGGCAGCCTTCAGATTTTTCGTGCCACTGTCTCCAGCAGCGGATGAGTAATGCACTGACGCCAAAGTGCCTCCACAATTCACGGCCACCCATTTCCAAAACATATTTAGCGGCGTTTAGCTTGAAGGTGGTAGTGTAGCTCGTAATCCTCCCCTCTGTAACACGCACGGTTATTTCGAGAACTCCATGAGCGTGTCAACAAATCACTGGGCTCAATCGAGCTGACGTAGAAAACACGGATATTACCGGCTCTCTCTAGATGGCGTTGGGTAATGCTAAGAAGCATCCTGCATCTGCGCTCGCCCATCATCGTCATTATCTGTAATAATCAAATCCTTACATACTTCCTACTATATTTTTTCATACTTTGAAAAAGAAACAATAGAGCTCATAATAATATTATCAGGGGGAAAATATTGTTACGGATGAGGCGTGTTTATTTACAGGTGATGGATGAGAGTCTAGGAAAGCAGTCCAGCCGCGGTTTCTTTCTGCGCTCCACACACCAAAGGATTCATCGTCCTCCTCTTTTTCCTTTCGCCTCAACCAAGGCGTTACATTCCCCGTTTCGCAGACGAAGCCCACCACGCGAGTTAGGGCTGAGTGCTGGAGTAATATCGCTTGAGGCGCGTAACATGCGCAAGTTGAGTAGCGCTAGAGCGGCGTCCTGGTGACCTTACACGGGCGACCACATACGTTAAATCGCTAATGCGGTCGATGACTGTGAAGGGACCGGTATACTGAGCCGTGAACTTTTGGCATAACCCGCGTCTGCGCTGAGGGGTCCATAGCCACACCAAGTCACCTTTTTCGAATGAAACTGAGTCATGGCGGCGGTCATACCGCTCCTTGGAGCGATCTTGTGATGCCAGAGTACGCAGTCGAGCAATTTGTCCGGCTTCTTCAGCACGGCACAAAGTTTCGGCAACTGAGTCCTCTGTATGGAGTGTAAAGGAGAAAATGGTATCCAGACAGCTGCGTGGTGTCCGAGCGTAGAGCAGGTAGAAAGGTGTGAAGTCCGTAGTTTCGTGCTTCGCTGTATTGTAGGCGTAGGTAATAAACGGTAAGATGTCATCCCAGTTCCTGTGATTGGATGATACATGCATAGCCAGCATGTTGGTCAGGGTACGGTTGGTACGTTCGACAAAGCCATTCGTCTGGGGATGATATGGTGTTGAGTGGCGGAACTGCGAAGTGCAGAGTCTAAGCAATTCTTCCACGGCGTCAGCGACGAATTGGCGACCACGGTCACTGATGATTACGCGAGGCGGACCGTGACGAAGGATTACGTAGCGTAATAAGAAGGCAGCGACGCAGGTAGCAGTGGAGGAAGATATCGCAGCTGTTTCCGCGTATATAGTTAGGTGATCGACACAGACGATGACCCAGCGGTTGTTGCTCGAAGATCGTGGAAACGGTCCTAGCAGATCGATACCAACTTGCTCGAAAGGTGTAGTAGGCGCCGCTACAGGATGAAGAAGGCCGTGCGGAGCACTTGTCGGTCGCTTGTGACGCTGGCACTTGTCACAGCTCGAGACGTATTGCTTAGTGGAATGTCGCATCTTAGGCCAGTAAAACCGCTCCTGTATTCGATGTAAGGTGTGAATGAATCCAAGGTGGCCTGACGTCGGATCATCATGCATGACACGGAAAATGTCACATTGCAGGCTTTGGGGAACAACCAGTAAATACCGCGCGCCACTTGCTGAATAATTTGTCTTGTATAACAGTCCATCGCGAAGGCAAAAGCGACCACTCGCCTTGGGACTGCAGGCATCGGCGAAAAGGGGGTCCAAACATAAGTCGTTGCGCTGTTCCCGCTGGAATACGGTGGCGTCAGGAAACGCGTGAGAGACAGCAGCAAAGCAGGTGTCGAGGTTGGCCGCGTTATCCTCTGTTGTCGACAGTGGAAGGCGAGAAAGGCAGTCAGCGTCGGCATGACGTCTGCCACTTTTGTACGACACATTGAAATCAAATTCTTGGAGCCGCAAAGCCCAGCGTGCTAAACGACCGGAGGGGTCACGGAGGGTAACAAGCCAACACAAGGAATGGTGGTCGGTTACAATTGTGAATGGACGCCCGTAGATGTAGCAACGAAACTTTTGAACAGCAAACACAGCCGCTAAGCATTTTTGCTCTGTCACAGTGTAGTTCCGTTCAGCCTTGCTGAGAGAACGGCTCGTATAGGCAACCACATACTCTTCATTATTATGGCGCTGAACAAGCTCGGTTGTGACTCGGTTGCTAATCGACACAATACAGCGAGGCACTAAGATGTCTTTCTTAGCACACTGACCGGTGAGAGGTTGAACGATGGCATCAAAGGGAGATACGGCAGAGACGGAAGTGAACACGGCAACTGACCGCATGCACCATGGTGGCACTGTCAGTTCATCGGAAACAACCAGTGCGTCTTCCGCGGGTGGCAGCTCGTCACAGAGGGCAGGAACAACTTCACTGCTGACTGAAAGTTCGCCGGTGCCACAGTCGACGAAAGCGCCGCACTCTTGCAGAAAGTCAATACCGAGAACAACTTCGTGTGTACACCGCTGCAGAACCAGGAATTCAGTTGGGAACACCTTTCCGGCCAACAAGACGTGAACGACGCAAACTCCTAGAGGATGAAGTATTTCTCCGCCGACACCACGAAATCTTGTAGATTCGTGCCAAGAAAACATAACTTTTTGGCCAATGCGATCTTTGAAGGAACGACTCATAACAGAAATGGTTGCACCAGTGTCCACTAAAGCCGTTGCACATACTCCATCTATTAACACCTTTATCTTGTTCTTAAACATGGTAACTGGCGGAGGCATCTGAGGTAAGTCATTTTGTGCGACCTCACCTCCATCGGTCGCGCCGGCTAGTTTCCCGGCGGTGGCGGTGGTGATAGCCGCCGTCGCGGTGAAGGCGAGTGGCGTAGTCGGGCGGACGGAGGTGTCCAACTACGGTCAGAAGCGGGTGAACTATTGCGCCGATTCTCTTGCCGTGAGGTTCTCCTGGAATAGGCGGACCAGGGATCGTTGTTGTGACCATTGCCGGCGCGAAGAAACGTTGATGGCGGATCGCATCGGGATGTTTCCCTGCGCCGACGACAGAACCGAGCTATGTGTCCGGTAGCACCACAACAATAACACAAAGGAGGTTGGCGATATGCGTTGTACTCCTGAAAGTCATTGTCGCGACGCTGTGGGACAAATGCATCTTCACGCGGCTCCTGGTGTGTAGCGGCCGGCTGACGAGGATAGCTGAAGCGGCGTTCGTAGCGCGACTCTGGGTAATGATTGGGCTGCGGCCTCGGTGGCGAGCGAGGACTGTAGTTGTAGTCCTCTACGCCCGTTGCAGCGATGGAAACATGATGAGCGGGGGCTGGGATTGGCGCAGCATCATAAGGTGTCGAGTTCACTTGTCGGGTGAGCTCTTCCCGTACTATCTCACGTATTGTAGACGCGAGATCAAGGGACGTGTAGTCGTCAACACTCGCAACGGTAGTCACATTCGGTAACCGACCGAATTTAGGCGTGATACGTCGCATCTTCAGGTTCTCGAATGTACGACAATGCCGTATGACGTCAGCTACTGTAGCAAGGTTCTCTTTGCCGATGAGGAAGTGGTATACATCCTCGGCAATTCCTTTTAAGAGGTGGCCGACCTTGTCCTCCTCTGACATGCGAGGGTTGACGTTCTTGCAGAGCTTCAATATAGCCTCAATATACGTCGTGCACGTCTCGCCTGGCACTTGGGTTCTTTGCAGCAGCGTTTGTTCAGCCTGCTTCTTCTTCGCGACTGAGTCCCCAAAACACTCCGTTATTTCCGACATGAACCGATCCCAAGTCGTGAGGGTGTCTTCATGGTTGTAAAACCACACAAGTGCCGTGTCCGTTAAGAAAAACACGACGTAGGACAGCTGAGTTGCCGCATCCCAATGGTAATAGTTGCTCACCCGTTTGTAGTGAGTGAGCCACTCACCCACGTCCTCGCCAGACTTGCCTCCAAATGTACGAGGCTCTATCAGGTGCTGACGCTGCCAGGGACCAGCCGCGGCTGAAGCAGGTACCGAAGGGGCCGCTGTAATCAGGGCAGGGGCTGCAGCTGTAGGAACTGGTACAGTCCGGGTTCCGTCTTCACCGCGAGACATCTCGACCACCAGCGGCAGCGGCGGCAGTCCAGCAAGGCGGCGACTTCGGCGCAGATCAGGTAGTTGCAGAACCGTGTTGCGTGGTTGAGTACCCAGCACCTTCCACCACAAAACTGTTACGAATGAGGCGTGTTTATTTACAGGTGATGGATGAGAGTCTAGGAAAGCAGTCCAGCCAGGGTTTCTTTCTGCGCTCCGCACACCAAAAGATTCGTCGTCCTCCTCCTCTTCCTTTCGCCTCAACCAAGGCGTTACAATATGTATATTATTTATTTTTTATTTAGTACATACTGCAGACCACATTGTGGTCCTTGCAGGACGGGCAGACATTGAATACAAGACATATACAGTATAATATATACACACACATTATATATATACACATATATATACATATATATACACTTTACAATTATATATTGCTCACAGAAACACTTCGTGAAAAGATCAAAAACGCAATACCTTAATCAATCTATGGTGCAATTAACAGAACGATGTAAAAAGAAAAAAAAAGGCTAGGGTATTGCGCACCAAAGGCAAGGGAGTTTCACAGTCAACGACTTGCCTTGCTCATTCAACAGCAAGGAGAACACATTCTATGCAAAAACAAAAAAAACAATAAAACAATATAAAAGAACTTATATACAACGCATTCACATGTTGTAAGGGGCGGGCAGCGAATTCCATTCAGAAATAGTCCGTGGGAAGAAGGAGAACTTGTAGCTGTCTGTCCTAGCATAGATAGGTGTCAGTGTATCCGGTCGATGGTGTCGTGTATACCCTGTGGAGAGAAGATTCACATATAGTGAAGGGTCCAGAGCCAATTTGTGATTAATTAGATTATGTAAAAAATCTAGCCTGTGTTTCCGTCTTCTTTGTTCAAGCAAAGGAATGTCGTTAGCCAACATCAACTCTCAGGGCGAATCCGAACTTTTGAACTTGGAGTAAATAAAACGAACAGATTTTCTCTGTATTCTCTCAAGTTTGTTAACATTGACTTTAGTATAGGGATCCCATGCAACGCAAGCATATTCAAGTTTTGGCCGGATATAAGTTAGATAAGTGAGTAGCTTAACGTTTGAGGGGGCGTTTCTTAGTTTGTGTCGGAGATAAGTTAGCTTCCGAAAGGCAGAAGAACATGTGTTGTCAATGTGAAGGTTCCAGGAAAAATTATTAGTGAACGTTACGCCAAGGTATTTGTAGCTCTCAACTTGCTTTAGTGGAACAGATCCCATTTTATACGCGTACTCCAGGGGATTCTTTTTATGGGTTATGCGAAGAGAGACAGTTTTATCTACGTTTGCAGCCATGCCCCATTCTTCGCACCACAAAAATATATTATTCAAGCTAGAGTTAAGTTCCTTCTGATCATCCATGGACTTAATTGTACGAAATACAACGCAGTCATCTGCAAACAGCCTTATTTGTGTTCCAGGTTTGACAACGGTAACAATGTCATTAATATATAAAAGAAAGAGCAATGGACCCAGGACACTGCCCTGGGGAACGCCTGAGGTGACTGGCAGATATCCCGAGTTGTGATCGTCAACTGAAACACTGTTGGCGATTATCCTGATAGTCTGTAATGCAGGTAATTATGATGTCCGGAAGGTTAATGTTCCTTAATTTTAGAATTAGCTTTTTGTTAATTACCCTATCGAAGGCTTTACTGAAGTCCAAAAACATAGCATCAATTTGACCGTTGGCATCCAAAGCTTTGGCAATGAAATCAATAATTGTTACCAATTGTGTAGTAGTGGAACAGCCTTTCCTGAAGCCATGTTGAGCACTTGATAGTATGGAGTGTCGATCTAAGAATTCAGTAATGCGAGTTGCGATTATATGCTCGAAAAGTTTGCAGCAAGATGACGTTAATTATATGGGGCGGTAATTCTCGAGCAATAATCGATCGCCTTTCTTAAAGACCGGAACAACTCGAGCCATCTTCCAATCTTCAGGCACTTTCGCGCATAACAAAGATGCTCTGAACAATACAACTAAGAACTTAGCAACAGTTTCGGCGTATCGCCTAAGAAACACATTCGGGAGGTTGTCAGGGCCAGGAGTTGTTTTGGTTTTTAAATTGAGTAACATAGATACAATGCCATGGTAAGATATAAAGTCCGCCTCATGCTCTTCAAACACTGCAGAACTCAAAGATGGGCCTGAGCATGGACGGGAGAATACGCTATGAAAATAATTGTTAAACTGTTGTGCGATGGCATTCAAGTCGTTAAGAATGGTTCCATTAACTGCAATTTCCGTAACAGTCTTCTTGCTATCGCCAAGGTATCCCCAAAACTTATCCGGTGCGTTCTTTATAAAGTTGGGCAATGTTGTGGAAAAATAAAAATTTTTTGAATCATGCACGGCGCATGACAGCTTTTTTGTAGTTCCGTCATAGCGACCGTGCGTGGATGCTTCTTTTTTACTCGTTTAATTTTGCGCTTTAGTTGTACTATTGCACGCGTCATCCAAGGCGTACTTTTATTGACTTTCTTAGTTTTAGTGGGTATGAATGTATCTATGCAATGCCTGCACATTGTAGTAAACACGGTCCAAAGTGTGCACACATCACTACCATTATCTGCAAAGCGCGTAAGACAAGTTTCCATGTAGTCAACGATGCTGGCGTCATCAGCTCTGGTGTAATCTTTAAAAGATTTGGTTTTGGCAATTTTAGGAACGGTAATTCTGACAATGGGCAAGGAAAGCGAAACAAGGTAATGGTCAGATAAACCATCTTCGATTGACACGGTATGCTCGGAAAAGGTTCGGTTTAAAAAAATAACATCTAATATGGAACATGATAACCCTTGTACACGCGTGGGTTCATTAACCACTTGAATAAGATCGTGTGTTAGCATAATGTCAAATATAATGTTAGCATTTGCATCAGCCTTATTGTTTGCTTGGAGGAGCTCCCAATTAACACCAGGCAAGTTAAGATCGCCGATCAAAAATTTTTTTTATTTTGGTAGAGAGACATGTGCTCTTGAAGTTTATTCAAATAGTCTGGTGTAGCATCAGGTGGTCTATAAAATGCGAACAGCATAAAGCATTGACCCCAGCACGATAACCTGACGCATAGGTACTCTAGTTCGGGAGTATCACCGATAAGCGTAGCTCCGATTTGATCTTTAACTAGAACGGCTACACCACCGCCTCTGCGCAGTCTATCCTTACGAAATACATTGTAACGGGGCGGAAAAACAAGTTCATTTGTTATATCGCTACGCAACCACGTTTCCTTTATGACTGCGATGTGCGGATCGTGCTGTAGCAATTGAATTTCTAGGGAATCTGTCTTGTTCACCACGCTACGAGCATTAAAATTCACGATACGCAGACCTTTTTCCTTGGCTGAAACTGAATTTCTGTGGATGACAGGTTCGAAGATTTCTAAACATGACAGTTCTGAAACATTATCCGGAACATCGGCGACTGTCGTGCCTATTTCTGTGCTTGCGCGTGACGGCGGGTCGTTGGGGGATGTGGTTTTTCTGCGTCGTTTTTTTTAACAGGAATTCTTTCATTTTTTTCCTCGCTCCAAACATAAGCTGTCCTATTGATGTACAATTTGTCAAAAGCTAAGGAAACTTTGTCACCCTTCTCGCGGTTTTCTTTCGTACTTGCCCACAGCTTCCTTCTAACCTCACGAACTTTTCGCGAATAGTCTTCACTTATCGATATAGTAGTGTTCTTCAGCTTGTGGCACTGTTTAAAAATTAACGCTTTGTCTCTTGTATCGAACAATCTCAGGATGACCGGTCGTTTCTTATTTGTGGACGGCCGACCTAATCTATGTATTCGTTCAATAGCTATCGGGTTCAGTTTGAGAAGCTCTTGGAAGATACCTTTGTTCACGGCTGTTTCCAGTGATTCGCCGTTCTCACTCTCTGGTTCTGTTAGGCCAAAAATAATCAAATTAGGTCTTCTACTGTGGTTCTCTAATTCGTCTATTTCTTTTCAAGGGTCCGAACAACTTCGTTAATATGTGAAAGCCGGTTTTGGCATAAAGTGACCTTGTCTTCAAGTTTTGATAAAGCGTCTACCTTTTTTTCAATTTCTACCAGGCGGTTTTCTTTGATATCCTTAATATCAGCTGCGATTTCCTTAAGTCGCTTGAAGATTTGAGCAGTTTCGGGCCCGGGGTTAGTTTCAATGTCCCCTCCTAAAAGCAGTAACTTCCGGAGGCAAAACACATCAAGCAAGTAACACAGCCAAGGGCATGGCAGCACCAGTAGAAAAGGGTCGCTTGAACGGTAACACTTGCCGTAATCCTTTCTCACCTGCACAACAAAAATCAGAGGGTTGAACCGCATTCTTTCGGTGCCACCATGCCCAGTGGTCGCGTATTCCAAAGGGTCTAGCATATAAGGGGATGCGTTCCTTACGCGAGCAAGTACAGAACGTCTTGTGCATTGTTTGTTCGTTGTTTTAAATCCAATGACTGAAAAACACTCTAAACAGTCGCAATATCTACGACTGTTGATTTATTTTGATGTCAATGTATTTTGTCAAATACACGAACTTGGGTAATTTGCGGTCGCAGGGAGAGGCCTTCGTCCAGCAGTCGACATAAAAATAGGCTGATGATGATGATATGTTGCCTTAAATATTATCTTACTAAATAAGCATGAATGGTATCCAAACGTCCTAGAAATTATGCACAGATCTCACTCAATGACTGTGAGCATTAACGGTCACAGCGCTAGCGTCAAGAGAAGCGTGCTTGCCCCAAAGCTAATGCTTCTCAACGCCAATAGATTGACCATTTCGACTGCGCTGCGTCGCCAAAACTCAGAATATGTCAGCCCACGCACTAAGTGAGCGGCCACAGTGTCTCCAACTTATTTCTGTTCAAGCCTATCGCTAAACAGAGACAAACATGTTGCTTCTTTTGCTCATTTAGCGACGATTTCGCTTACTCATTCCTGAAACCCTCGAGCAAACTAAAAATAACCTGAGCGTTTTGAAACACTAAAATCGCGTATCGCACATCACATTTCTCACAGTGGTTCACTATTGCAAGGAATGCTTTACATTCTTCTATAGTGCAGATGAAGAATTAAGAGTGAAATTACCGGCAGTGTTTAGAGTAGCGTTTTTAAAGTGTAGCAAAGGGAACTTATTAATATTGTAACGAAATAACTGATCATAACAATTCCAACTCTGCCTTTAGGTTAGTATTGTACGGTTACAGACCCATTGCCCTTTGCTCATAAAGACAACGCAGCAAAGCCCTTTTTCTTGCACGAAAACAAAATTAATCTTAGCTGTCCATGGAAAGCTTTCTATTTTTCGCAATTCGTCGAAGGAGAACTTGCTTACGCGGGATATGTTCAGTCTTGCTAGTGTGGCGATTATAATACTTTATACAGGTGGAATCCTATGTTGCTGCCGCTTTATGCACATGAATGCTCCGTGCAGCATGACTTTGTCCGAAAGCCATGAGAGAGGAGAGCACTGCGTTTATATTCACCCGAAGGAGACCGGTGGGCCCGATATGTCAGCTTTGTTAGAGTTGATCTGTTTTGTTATTCCCCGTCTGCCTTATTAATCTCACCATAGGACCTAGAGCAATCAGTTTTGATAATCTAGTGTTTCATGCGTTTTAGAACTTCCTCCGATCTGACGTATTTATTGCTGTAAGGCTGCAATACGCGTCGTTGAAAAGGTTTTGTTATGATTAAAAAGTATTTTAGCATAATAAAAAGCATGTTCCATTCGGTGCAGTTGAGCGCAGCGTACGGCCTTGTTGAGTAGAGACAACTGCTGATTCATAATAGTCAGAGAGCCCATGCGCCGGACATCCTCTTTCGGCCACCTACTTGCAGTTTTTAAACAATCAACTGCGCTCTAGACCGCCATTTTAGGCAACTTTCTTAACCTCAAAGTTGCTCATATTTCGCCAACTTTTTCTGTCACATTGCTAAAAAGTTGCTATTCACTAAATTCAAAATGTTTTCCCTAAGGCACACAAAAGTCGCTAAATAGAGCGACAATATTGCTAAAATGCCAACACTGCGAGGCTTTGCTGCAGCCACAAGTAGCAACGTGAGGCGATCCCGGATGTACACTCGATGGCCTACCTTCAAAACTGGGACTGCCATACTTGTCAGCTCAGTCTCACATGCTAGCTCTCACGCTCTCATGGAGCATCTTTGCTTCCCACGCCGCCCCGTTACCGGGTGTTGTGCAGTTTTGGTTCTCACAGGAGACAAACCTGTTTCCGGTAACATAAGACAATACTGTGTTTCATGCCGTGAAGCGCTTGGCGCCTTTTGCAGCCACACTTTTTACCCTAGCCAGTACTCCGACATATGTCCTTTCTGTGGTGGACACCCAAACCTCTACCATTCTACGTGGGAATGCTCCAAACCACCCAGCTTACCTCGAATACCAAACATCTCCCCATCCCAGCGGGAAGCCGCTCCTTCCAGCACAGCCTTCGACGACCAGCAATACCTGATCGACCGGGCCAGCCGGATAGGAGCAGCAAATGGGGCCCTGGACTGAGGGCTCCACCCTCTGGGACTTCGTTACAAAACACCAAATAAAGTTTTCCACTACCACTACCATACGTTCCACGTAATCTTCCGTACGAGGCAGATATAAATTGACGCGGGGCACGTATGCTTCCATACGAGGCACATATTGAACCAATACGTGGCACGTATGAACGGATATGTGACACGTTTGAACGGATACGTGGCACGTATGAGTGCATGCGTATAACGTATGAGTGTATAAGTGGGACGTATAATTTCATAAGAGATTTTTCGATAGGGGCTATTCGAAGAAACAATTTGGTGCACTGGCTATGTGCCAGTTGGGCTGTGCAGGTCTTCAATGAACCTTTTTGATGTCAAGTAGGGTCACTGGGTATGTGCCGCTGTTTATAAAAGCCTTTAACGCCAACTTCGGTAAGTTCCACTGAGAACGGACCGCTCTGAAATGTCAAAAGAGCTCCTTTAAGTTTGTCCGATGCTGAGCGGAATCGAACTGACGTCCCAAGGGCTCCTCAAGGACAGTGACCCGACGACTTAGCACGCTTCTCCAAAAATGTTGTGGGTGTGGGCCGCTTTTTAATGACCCTCTTTCGCGCCAACGCTTTAGCGAGCTGCGCTATGAATTTACTGGGTAATAACCGCGGTTCCATAAATCCCTCTCCAACTTGGGTCACTGAGCCTGTGCCACTGGGTGTGCGGCAAGCGAGGGAACAATTTTGAGCGGCGTTCACACGCACGGGCGCACCGCGCTTCTCGTCTTGGAGGCTACGGACGGACTTCCCGGCAGCGCGACTGGATGTTACAGCGTGTCCAAAAAGATGAGCGAGAAAGGAGCCCGGTCGCATGACGCCTTTCTCAGCCTTCACACGCACCGGTTCGACAAGTATTCCGGATGCCATGAGCAGGCTCCGCGGCGGTGGCAAGTGTTCCAAGGGCTGCGCGAAACAGAAGTCTCACCGGAGTACGAGCTGCATACATAACTCGTTTCGACAGTGGAAAAAAGTCGTGTCGCTATATTTATTCACTGCTAAACGCAATACCGTCAACAGTCATCGTGAGATGGGTTCTGCCACATTTTCATAAGCGAAGGCCACCACCCAAAGGCCAAAAGTATTTGCAAACCAATAACTTTGCGAACTCGGTCGCAGATGGAAGTGAATAGCTGGTATATGAGCGCGCGTTTTCTTGTAGATCGCGTAGAGCACTTGCCGCTGCATTCTTGGCATGTCACTGATAATATTTCCGCAGCGGAAACGCAGCAGCACTGAGTTAACGAACAGGGATTGAACTGTTTCCTAATTTCATCACGCCACCGAATTCTCTACCATTATCAACTGTGCTTCCCTTTGCTTAGCACCCATCCTGCAATTCTAATGTTCCACGGTTTATATGCTCCATGTATTACAAGGTCTGCGCAGCTCAATGTTTTCTGTAATGTCAACTAGAACATGGCTATCCCCATTTGCTCTCTGATCCACGCCACTCTCTTTCTGTCTCCTAACGTTGCGCCGAACGTTTTTCGTTCCATCGCTCTTTGTGCAGTCTTTATCGTGACCTCGCGCTTCTCCGATAACCTCCGAGTTTTTGTCATATATGCTAGCACAGGTAGAATGCAATGATTGTGCACTTTTCTTTTCAAAGGTAGGGGTGAGATCATAGTGAGAATATGGTAACGCCTGCCGTATGCACTACAACCCATTTTTATTATTCTGTATATTGCCATCTCATTATCGGAGTCCCCAGTGAGTAACATACTTAGATAAACGCACTCCTGCACAGACTCTAGAGGCTGCCTTGCGATCATGAATTCTTGTTGCCTTACCACGCTGTTGAACATTACCTTTTGTAAAGAAAATACGGGACTTTCGTCACACTTGGTTGTCGTGCCACGCGACGAGAAAAGGGACGCAAGAAAAGCACTCGAACTCATGATGAAAACCTAAATTACATTTATGAAAACTAAAACCAAACTACATTTACGAAAACTGCAACCACACGGAACGTTAAATCATATGACATGATACACATACTATGATTGAAGTACTAAGGCTGCCGCAAGTCAAAGAAACAAACAGCTCAAGACAGCTCTTGGTACGGTGGCCACGAGATGAGAGCTTGCTGGAATGAGGAGCAATGACTTCACGACGTAGAACACGCCTCGGTGTCGGACAGTGAGGCTGCTGACAAACCGGGGACGGCCGCTCAGCAGTAAGCCTGCATCGAAGCCGCAGTGCACGTTGCAGGATTGGTCAGCCTGCCCAGCAGACAGGTTGCGCGCGAGCCGCTGCAGTGCTCTGTGCATATGCAGCCAAGACACGAACGGTGCTCCGCTAAACAGCAGACCGAGGAGACGCCTTTCTGACGATCCGCAATGGTCGCGGCAAGGAATTGGCAACAGCAGGCCAAGCCATGCTCCGAGCTTCAATACTCGTGCAGTTGAACGCCTAGGCCAACCAAGGGCAACGGTTGGGCGGCAGCTCCACGGACGGCCGTGTTTCCTGGAGCCCTGATAGCCGGCGTCCTAGACTTCGGCCTGCTCTCTTCCGTCTCCCGCTGACCAGGTGCGTCTCTCGCCACGAAGCATTTCGTCCCGTGCTTAATACGTGGCCCAATCGTGGCACGAAGCATCTTCGAATGACCACAGGGCCATCGCTGATTTGTTCTGATCACTCACATGCGTGGTCCAATGGTGAAAGTACCCGTGCACACTTCGTCGTCGTCGGCGCCGTTTTGTTTCACTCATCACACACTTGTATTCTGCATAATATCCTGAAACACTGCTATGACACTTTCTCAGTTAATTTCCTTAGTCGTTTGTTGCAATTCGTCCCTAGGAAAGTTGAAGGTTGCTGAGATATTGGCCGTTGATGCTCACTCCTTAGCCTCTCAGGTCTAACAGCTTCAATACCTATAAGCGTCCAGTGAATAGCATTGAAGAGATTGTGTTTCCTTGCCTGACGGCTGTCTTGATATTTAATTTTCTACTTTTCTTGTGGAGAAGCGAGGTACCTGTGGAAACTTTCTAGATATTTCCCAAATATGCACAGATGCTTCTTTTACTCCTTGATTACGCAATGTCTCCATGACTGCTCGTATCTCAAACCAATCAAATGCCTTTTTATAATCTATGAAATCCATATGGAGAGGTTGACTGTACTCCGCAGATTTCTCCATTATCTGATCACTAACATGGACGCGATCCATTTTAGAATATTCCATCCAGAAGCCAGCATCTTCTTGTTAATTTAAGTAATGTGTTGCCCTGATTCTATTCGAATTAGTATTGAATCAGGGGATGCACTATTATCCCCTCTGCTTTTCAATATCGCCCTAATAGGCCTCCCGCCGCTCCTCGATAACATCCCGGGGATCCGGCATGGCCTATATGCCGACGATATTACCATCTGGTCGTCCACGGGGTCCATAGGGGCAATGGAGAGCCGCTTGCAGGAAGCGGCAGACGTAGTGAACGACTATGCTAAGTCTTGCGGCCTCAGCTGCGCCCCCCAGAAGTCAGAGCTACCCCTGGTCTCACCGCGAAAGAAGCATGCATCCGACTCGCCCACTATCAACATACAACTGGAGGGACACACCATCGTTCCGTCTCAGAGCGTAAAGATATTGGGAATGGTTTTCCAGTCGGATCGCACCAACATAATATAAAGTAACAAGCTTAAGAATACAACAGCCCAAGTTACCCACATGATACGGCGAATAACAACCAAGACAAGAGGCATGGGGGAGGCGGACACGCTTCGGCTTGTCCAAGCCTTCTTCGTGTCTCGAATAACTTACGCTATTCCATACGCACAACTGAGCGCAACGGAATTCACAAAAATCAACACAATGATCAGAAAGGCATATAACCAGGCGATGGGCCTGCCGATCAGTACGTCCACAGAACGCCTACTACGACTAGGCGTGCACAACACGGCCGAGGAGCTGATCGAGGCACATTTATCCAGCCAGCGAACAAGGTTGGCGGTTACGGAAGCGGGAAGGTCCATCCTGTTACTTCTGGGGCTATCTGCTCCTCTCAGCCATCCCCCGCCTCAGACTGTTAGCTTACCCCATGCCATCCGGAGCAACATCACCGTTCCTCCTCTACCTCGCAACATGCACCCAGTGCACCACGCACAGCGAAGGGAGGCCCGGGCTCGGTCCATACACAAGCGATACGGGACTTTGCCCTCTACAGCCTACACGGATGCGGGGTCTTACCCCAGACGCGCAGCCACAACAGCCACCGTAATCGTCAACAAAGAACATCGGAACAGCATTTCGCTCACCCGATACAATCCCCTCCAAGCCGAGGAAGCGGCCATAGCCCTGGCGCTCTCCGAAACACAGGTTGAATTCATAGTAACCCACTCCCAACAGGCGTGCCGCAACTTCGCTAGCGGCAGAATTCATGCCACTACGCTCAAGATAATAAATCAAAAGCCGCCAACCAGATCAGTCATAATCATCTGGGCGCCAGCTCATCACGGCATTCCTGGCAACGAGATCGCCAACCACGTGGCTCGAGATTTGACCCACCGAGCCGACGCCGAGGAATCTGAACCCGAGCGCATGCACCCTCTAGTCTCATACCAAGACATCACACAACACTACAAGCTAACCCGCAGAACATATATGCACCCCCACACAAGTCACTGCCTAGAAAGCAGGAGCGATTCCTCCGAGTTCTACAGGTTAACACATTCCCCCACCCAACCAGAAACCACCTCATAGCCCCTACAGAATTCTCTCCGCAATGCCGCTTCTGCGCAGAGCCCGGGTCCCTCAGGCACATAGTAGGGGAATGCAGAGAGGCACCACTCAATCCTCCGAACCCTTACCACACCAACGAGCTTTGGGAGAGAGCCTTGGTCAGCTCCGACCTCGAAGATCAGCAACGGCTGATTGCGAGGGCCCAGGACGCGGCCCGAGCTCAAGGCATTCTGGAATGAGGACGCCTCTCCAAAGCTGCATTTACACATTAAAAATGTTTATTCCCTCTCTCTCTATTCGAAATAATCTTGGTGAATATTTGAAACAATACAGAAATCAAGCTAAAGGGCCTAATTTTTGCAATGGAACCATGAGGTGGAGATCGGAGGAGGAGGGTTTGGCGAACGCGTGATAAGAAAAGCCTAGTGCCGTGCAAGGCGGTCTCTGCGGCGACGATGACTACGACATGGCGCCAGAGTAGAGCGCGCCTTCTGTTCACCGACTGCATGAACGGAAGTCTGTCTGCGGTGGCGGCTGTGAATCGTGCCCACGGGTTACCCACGCGCTGCCTCTCACGATCTCCCGATTAGCGAGGAAGTCGCGCCACACTTCGCTCAGTTTGCAGCGTGCCGCACGAGACAGATTGTCCGCGCCAACCAATATATCGCGAAATGAAAACACCTATAGAGCTGTGCTCAAATTCGAATTAGGGAGTATCGTAATCTTCGGTTAACTTTTTGACAAAAAGGCGTATAAATTGAAAGTACAGTGGCGCAGCTTGGTGGCGTGCAACGAAGATTTGCTGAGTAGATTAAGATGTACGGCGTCCCTTTAGTTACAGAGGTCTCACTCGCTTTGTGAATATATATATATATATATATATATATATATATATATATATATATATATATATATATATATATTGTGAGACGTTGACCGATGCGGTGCCTTTATTTCCGAGCAGTCGCCCGAGTCAGAGACGAAGCACCGCACGAGACAAAAGATGATGATGAATCGTATGTACAGATGACGACGACGATATGCGCAAAATGCGCTCACACTAACTCCCCCCCCTTCAGGAAAGCGGTCAGCAAGACCGCAAGCTAGAAAGGGTAGGTACGGCGCATGTAGGGTTTCAGGCGAGATACGTGAACGATTTCCGTAGTGCGGCGGCGGCGGTCAGTAGCTGAGGTGACAGGAGTGACGTGGTAGTTAACGGCCGAAGTTCGTTGCAAAATGGTGTAGGGGCCGAGATATTTGTGGATAAATTTTTCACAGAGCCCCGGTGCGCGAACAGGTGTCCACGAAAGAACTTCGTCGTCTGGTCGGAACGAAGCAACGCGACACGTCGCATCATTGCGAATTTTCCTTTTGTCCTGAATGGTAGCGGTGTTGGCGCGGGCAAGTTCACGGCATCGGGAGATGCGAGCGGCAAATTCTTCAGGAAGAGATGCGGATGGAGCAGCAGGTGCTGAAAGGAGTGTAGTGTCCAAGACGAAAGACGGCGCACGACCGTACACAAGGAAGAAGGGACTGTAATTGGTTGTACGTTGGACGGCAGTATTATACGCAAACGTCACAAAAGGTAGGATGGTGTTCCAGTTGGTGTGATCGGGTCGAACATACATTGACATCATGTCAGACAAAGTTCGGTGAAAACGCTCCGTAAGACCATTTGTTTGCGGATGGTACGATGATGTGGTCTTATGGATGGTGTCCGAGGCCTGGAGGACCTCACGTAGGACATGCGATAGGAACGTCTTGCCACGGTCACTCATGAGGACACGAGGTGCGCCGTGGCGCAAAACCATACTGTGCACGAAAAACTCGGCGACTTCGGAGGCAGTACCAGAGCGAAGAGCAGCTGTCTCAGCGTACCGCGTTAGATGATCCACTGCGGTAATGATCCAGCGGTGACCAGCGGGCGTGAGTGGGAGGGGCCCGTGCAAGTCTATGCCCACAATTTCGAAGGGGGTGGAGGGGCATGGTAGAGGCTGCAGAGGACCGGCTGGAAGGGATGTCTAGCGTTTTCTGTGCTGGCATGACGCGCAGGATCCAACGTATTTGGCGACAGAGGTGGAAAGGCCCGGCCAGAAACAACGCGTTTTGATGCGGTCATAGGTCTTATGAAAGCCCAAGTGGCCAGCCGTCGCGTCGTCGTGAAATGCTTCTAATACTTGGAGTCGAAGTGAGCGATGTATGACTGGTATGATGATTGATGATGATTGTTGGGGTTTAGTGGCGCAAGGGCCAGGTATGGCCAAAGAGCGCCATGACAGTATTAGTTTGCAGTGACGTGATGAATTGAGAGAAGTAGATGTGACGTGGCTGTAAAGGGGCCTAAAATAATTGCTGTAAAGTGCGTAAAATCTACATGGGATAAGATAATGGCAATGACTAGTGACGTGTACTATGAAGGTAAAAGATGCATTGCTAAACAATGACATGATATACAAGATATGTCAGATATAAAAATTGTCAAAAAACAGTTACTGCCTAAACAGAGCCCTTGAAACACAAGGGGCTGGAGGCATGTGCTTATACAAAACTATCACAGCGGCATCCTCTGAAGAGAGGATGCGCTACGAATTTGTTGGGCTTATAACATGCAGGACCACTTCGTTTAAAAAACCGAGGACTGCTTTGGTGTTAAACAGCGGTTCTTCACCAATAAACATCATAGGATGAAGAGGGATATGATAGTGGTATGCTACAGGGAAATGTTTCCTTCTTTCTACTTCGGCTTCCCGACACTCCAGGAGGACATGGAGGACGGTCAGCCTCTCACCACATCTACCACAGGTTGGTGGTTCATCACCTGTCAACAAAAAACTGTGGGTTCCGTACGTGTGTCCTATTCTCAGCCGACTGAACAGGACGTCAGTTCGCCGTGTTTTCGTTACGGGGGGCCAGAAACCTAACTGTGGTTTAATCAAGTGAAGCTTATTACTTGTTTCAGCATCCCACAAGCGTTGCCAGTGGCTTCGCAGTTTCTTTCGCAGGAAAGGTTTCAGATCTGTTACAGGGACAGCAGCTGTAGGGTTAATAGCGTGTGATGTTATTGACGTAGCCATTCGGTCAGCTAGCACATTACCCTCAATGCTTCTATGGCCAGGCACCCAGCATATAATGACATGCTGGTTACATAAATACGCTTGACAGAGAACGGAATAGAGCTCAGTAAGTACAGGATTTTTGTGTTTACCGAGTGACATCAATGCTTTTACGACGCTTAGGGAGTCCGTAAATATAATTGCCTTTTGAAGTTTTGATTTCCTTATATGCTTCACAGCCGACAACAGTGCATGGGCCTCAGCCGTAAAAATACTCGTTTCCGGGTGGAGTACACCGGATTCCGAGAAGGATGGGCCAACGGCTGTGACTAGGAGGCGTCAGTGTAAAGCTCTGTACACGAGTACTTGTATTGAAGCTCTAAGAAATGCATTTTAATGTGTGCCTCTGGTGCGTGTTTAGTGACCTCTACAAACGATGTATCGCAATCTATGAGTTGCCACTGCCACGGCGGTAACAGTTTCACTGGAGCCATAGGACGATGATCAAGCAGCGGAACACCCATTTCCTCACTGAGGTTCCTCACCCGCAAGGAGAATGGCTTTCTCGCTGCAGGTCGATTATGGAAGAGTGTGGCAGCGGTAACGTCATTTATGGTTGAATAAGAAGGATGTTCATTGTTTGCTTGTACTTTCAGAAAATATGTGAAACTGCTATATGAACGCTGCAGATGGAGTGACCACTGGTTAGACTCTACATAGAGGCTTTGGATCGGACTTGTTCGGAAAGCACCGGTCGCGAGGCGGATACCCAGATGGTGAACGGGATCTAGTATTTTTAATGCACTTGGTGTTGCAGAATTATAAATTATAGACCCGTAGTCAAGCCGTGAGAGGACAAGACTGCTATACAAGTTAAGCAAACACTTTCGATCACTGCCCCATGTTGTGCGGGACAGAAGTTTTAGAATGTTCATTGTCTTCAGGCATTTTGCCCTCAGATACTTAATATGAGGAATAAATGTAAGCTTGGATTCTAAAATGATTCCTAAAAACTTATGCTCGCTGCTCACAGAGAGCGCATCTCCTTTGATTTGTATACTTGGGACAGGCGTTACGCCTCTCTTGTTTGTAAAGAGTATGCAAGTGCTTTTCTGAGCGTTAACTTTAAAACCATTCTCCTCCGCCCATTTGGACAATCTGTTCATTCCCAGCTGTACCTGTCGTTCGCAGATGGCAATATTACATGACTTAAAGGCTATCTGCACATCATCGACATAAACCGAATAAAACATTGTGCGTGGGATGACTGTACGCAGGGAATTCATTTTTACAATAAATAGTGTGCAGCTAAGCACACCGCCCTGCGGCACACCAGTTTCTTGTGTGAATGACCTAGACAAAGCTCTGCCCACCCTTACGCGAAATGTGCGATTAGTGAGGTAACTTTCGATTGTGTTAAGCATATTGCCACGAACACCCATTGCCGAAAGATCTCGGAGAATTCCAAAGCGCCATGTGGTGTCGTAAGCTTTCTCTAGGTCTAGAAATACAGACAGACAGAACTGCTTATGTATGAAAGCATCTCTAATATATGCCTCAATGCGGACAAGGTGGTCTGTAGTAGACATACCTTCTCGAAAACCACACTGGAAGGTGTCCAAAATTTTGTTATTTTCCATGAAGCATATTAGGCACCGGTTTATCATTTTTTCATACAGCTTGCACAGGCAGCTTGTTAGAGCTATTGGCCTGTAGCTGCTGGCCAAGGACGGGTCTTTGCCTTGTTTAAGTATGGGGATGATTATGGCTTCCTTCCATAAAGACGGAATACAGCCAGCCGCCCACATGGCATTAAAAAGAGACAAGAGTGTTTTCAGTGTTTCGGGGTGTAAGTACCTAATCATTTCGTACATGATACGATCCCCACCTGGCGCTGAGTTGTTGGAACAAGCGAGAGATGCTTGAAGCTCAGCTAAAGTAAATGGGGAATTGTAGGCCTCACTCGATGAGCCTTTGCGATTTAGGGGTCGCTGCTCTTCGCGTTCCTTGATTCTCAGGAATGTTTCGGTATATTGCGATGCACTTGACACATACTCAAAATGTTCGCCTAGACAATCCGCCTGATCTTCGAGGCTATCACCTTGTGTACTTACTAAGGGTAGGGGATGCGACTCCCGACCTGTTAGTTTATTTACCCGATTCCAGACTTTTCTTTCATCGGTGTACGAATTTATACTGGTGATGTACCTATCCCAACTTTCCCTCATTGCACGTCGACGTGTTCTCCTACCTTGTGATTTGATCTGTTTGAAATTAATGAGGTTTTCAGCAGTTGGAGAATTGCCAAGCAATCTCCAAGCTTTGTTTTGATTTTTGCGCGCTTTCCGACATTCTTCGTTCCACCATGGGATGCGACGCTTATTAGCTAATCCACTAGTTTGCTTAATACATTTAGCTGCAGCGCTAATACTGAAACCTGTTAGGTATGCAACAGCGTCTTCTACATTAAAAACAGCAATTTCATCTCCGCCTAAATACGTAAGCTCTCGGAACATTTCCCAGTCGGCCGAGTCCATGTTACATCGAGGAAAAATGTGGCAAGCATGTATCTTCTTTTGTTAAGTTTAGCATAACTGGGAAATGGTCGCTCCCAAAGGGGTTCCTGAGAACAGACCACTCCAGATACGGAATTAGAGTACTCGATACTATACTTAAATCAATGGCTGAGTATGTGTTATGTGTAACGCTGTAATAAGTTGGCTCTTTCTTGTTAAGTATAGATGCACCTGAAGAAAACAGAAAATTTTCTATAAGGCGTCCTCGCGCATCTAAACGAGAGTCGCCCCATAAGGGGCTATGAGCGTTCACATCACCGACAACTATGTATGGCGGAGGAAGTTCATCAATGAAGCTTTGAAACTGTGTCTTGGAAAGTTGATAACAAGGAGGGACGTAAATCGAACTAATTGTGACTGTATGACTGGTACCCATCGGTTACCGGAAGGATGGTAGATTGATCGAAATAACGCTCCACCTTGAAGCTTCAAACGCGAAAGTTGTCGTCTTAAGCGACTGTTGGGGGCTAGTGCCAAGCCAGTAAGTCGGTCGATCAGCGTACGGCAGTACGGGTCAGTACGTTGGAGTGAGACGAGGTCAGTAGACGGGAAAAAGTCAACTGAGGCAACTGACTGTCCCGGGCTACTGGGCGTGTGCTGAGACGTGTGGCTAGATGGTGACGTGCATACCGAAGGTGAAACATGGGCGTCGGCATCTTGATGTTGTTTGCCGGACCTATACGTGACAGTGAAGTCATATTCCTGTAAGCGCAGTACCCAACGGCCGAGGCGTCCAGACAAGTTTTTCAGGGACGACAACCAACAGAGAGCATGATGGTCGGTCACAACTGTGAAATGACGGCTGTAGAGATAGGGACGAAATTTTTGTATTGACCACACGATGGCGAGGCATTCCTGTTCTGTAATCGTGTAGTTGCGCTCAGCAGGAGAAAGAGCACGACTTGCATAAGCCACGACTTGCTCTTCAGACTTCTGATTCCGCTGCAGCAGGACAGCGCCAATTCCATGCCCACTGGCATCAGTGTGTAGAATAGTCGGGGCCGTTGCATCGAAATGACGGAGCACGGGCCCTGACGTGAGAACTCGTTGGAGGGTCTGGAAGGCGGCTTCACAGTCGTTCGACCACACAAAGGACGCGCTCGAAGTCAGAAGTTTGTGTAGAGGAGCGGCGATGGTGGCGAAGTCACGGACAACGCGGCGGAAGTAGGACGCCAGTCCTAGAAAGCTGCGGAGTTCTTTAAGTGCGGTTGGTGGCGGAAATTGCAGTACTGCAGCGATTTTATCGGGATCAGGCTGGATGCCATGCTTACTGACGACGTGGCCCAATACTTTAATGCTTCGGCTTTCAAAGCGACACTTTTTAGTATTGAGTTGGAGACCAGCTTTTGCTAGACACGCGAGAACTTGGTCTAGACGTTGTAAGTGCTGGGAGAAACTCGAAGAAAAGATGACATGGTCGTCCAAGTAACAAAGGCAGGTCTTCCATTTTAAGCCACGGAGTACTGTATCTATCATACGTTCAAACGTAGCTGGTGCATTGCACAGTCCAAAAGGCCTCACGTTAAATTCGAAAAGGCCATTAAGTGTAGCAAACGCAGTCTTTTCTTTATCTGGCTCATGCATGGGAATCTGCCAATACCCGGAGCGCAAGTCGAGGCTCGAGAAATACTCGGCACCTTGTAAGGTATCCAATGCATGGTCAATACGAGGCATTGGATAAACATCCTTACGGGTAATTTTGTTTAGCGCCCTATAATCGATGCAAAAGCGCGCAGAACCATCCTTTTTTTTAACAAGCACAACAGGAGAAGACCAAGGGCTTGCTGAAGGCCTTATAATGTTGCGTGTCAGCATGTGGTTCACTTGTTCTTCTATAACTTTTCGCTCCGAATGTGACACACGGTACGGGCGACGGCGAATGATGCGAGAGCCGTCTGTTTCAATTCGATGAGTAGTTACAGTTGTCTGACCCAGGCCTCGCGAAGAAACGTCAAAACAAGTTTCATGCTTCATTAAAATGGTGAGGAGTGTATTGGTCTGGGTCGGATTGAGATCTGCACTCAAGGTGGCCTTAATAGCACTAGTGTGGCCTTCTGCGGGCGTACAATGCGCGGAAGATGTGACAGGCGAAACACTGAAGACACATACCGGCGCAGCGTCGGCGAGCTTGGCGACAGTAGACCCTTTCGGCAGTAGTAGTGGCTCAGGAGTCGTATTAAAGGTTGTGAGGCTGGCATAGCCACTCTAGAACCGGCCCAAGCAAGAAGCGATCGCGAGTCCTCGAGAAATGCAACGCTGAGAAGGTACAACCACTGCGTCTCCGTCGACAATGTCTGTTGACCCAACGGTAAGAATACGTTCTTCGTCTGGTGGGATAAGAAAATCCGCTGCTGCAATAAAGTTGGGACACGGGGAATCGAAAACTGGATAAGTCTCGGTGTCGCTGATGTGAATCCTTGGGTCGCCGCACGAACTTAGTGCAGAAGCAGCGGACAGGAAGTCCCCTCCTAATATAATCTGATGAGCGCATGTCGAAAGCACTGCAAGTTACACATGATGACGAATACCGTCTATCAGAACGCGAGCTGTGCACTGTCCCGTAGGAAAGATGGGAACGTCATTGGCACCACATAGGACCGGACAAACATAGGGCGTTTGCACTTTTCGCACAGTTCAGGATGTATAACAGAAATAGCGGCTCCAATATCTACAAGGGCGTCAACGGAAACACCTTCCACACAAACCGAGAGCAAATTGGTGGGGCGAGCAGGAGGAATTGGGACAGTCCGACACGATGCAGTTTCTCCTCCAAAAACTGCAGCCTCTAGTTTTCCGAGCGGGTGTCCACAACATGGGAAGCAGCGCGCAAGGGCGATGAGGAACGGCCGTAAGGTGAAGGAGAGCGACGCCGGGGCGAGCGAGATGCTCGAGCCATGTCCTGGGAAGGTGAAGGAGAGTGACCAGAGGAGGATGTGTAGGGTCTGGAACGTAGGATTCTGGCCCTGGTGTCCTGTCTCGCTCAAAGTTGGCGTAGCCTCGCCTTTCACCTGCGTGACGCCCGGGAACGTAGTAATCAAACCTAGGTGCGCTGTCTCGCTCAAAGTTAGCATAGCCCCGCTTTTCATCCTGCTGACGCCGACGGCAGTAGCGAGAAATTTGGCCGCGAATACCACAGTAGAAACAAACCGGGCGCGACGACCGCCAAAGAGAGTAGTACGGCTGTGCAGGAGTATTCGCTGCCACGAAGCTAGTGGGTCGCGTTAAGCTTCGGCAGGTGGAGACTGAACGGTCGAGGGAGGCCGGGAGGCAATTTCGGCATAACTTGGCGGACGAAATGGTCCAGTAGACTTTTCCATTGGGGCGTTTGTCATCGACGCCAGTTCGTCCTTGATGATGTCACGCAGTCCAGTAGGAGCGGGGCGAACGGTCGCAAGCGTCGCAGGTCCAGAAAGGTGTCCGTGAAGTTCTTCCCTGTTGAGAGTGCGTATCAGGGCTCGCAACTCAGCATCACCGTTGAGACGATGGTCGCAAGAGGCGCGTGGCAGCCGAATAGACTGGAGCGAGTCTAGACGTTGGTATGCTGTGATAATATCACCAACGCAGTTTGGGCTCTGCATGACGATAGCATTAAAGGCGACTGTGTTTATGCCCTTCAGTATGTGGCGAACGCGGTCAGCTTCCGCCATGTCACTCTGTGCGCGGCGGCAGAGAGCGAGGACGTCCTCAATGTAGGATGTATAGGACTCGTCCTGTTCTTGTACGCGCGTCGCCAGCCTGTTTCGCGATTTCGGAGCGTCCAGACGACATGCCGAATATCTGGCGAAATTGCTGGGTGAACGATGCCCAGTCCGAAAAGTCACTTTCGTGGTTAAAAAACCACGTCTTCGCAACTTCGGATAGGTAAAAGGAGACATACCGCAATTTGTGCGTGTCGTCCCAATGGTTGGCGTCGCTGGCTCTGTTGTAGTGATCGAGCCAATTGTCCACGTCATCGCTGCGGAGGCCGGCAAAGACGGGATCGCGGTGTGTGGTGTTCACCGTCCAGGTAGGCCCAGCTGGCTGAGCAGAGGTGGTAGCAGCACTGGTGGATGGGTTGGTTTCTGCCATCATCATGGTAGGCGAGAGCAAACGACGACCGGACCGGAGCTCCAGGGGAATCGAGAAAGTAAGAGGACGTGGGAATCGAAGCACCTCCACCACTTGTGAGACGTTGACCGATGCGATGCCTTTATTTCCGAGCAGTCGCCCGAGTCAGAGACGAAGCACCGCACGAGACAAAGATGATGATGAGTCGTATGTACAGATGACGACGACATGCACAAATAGCGCTCACACAAGATGATGAGTCGTTTGTAGATGACGACGACGATATGCGCAAAATGCGCTCACAATATATATATAAGTCAAGCAAAAGTTCTGTAGGTCCGGTGCATTGGTAGTTGACGAAATGAAGGAGCCCACTTACCAAAATTGCATGTGTAATAGTTTAACGTTTCGGGCGTCGCGTGGCTCTCGTCACGGCCTTCGCCTGCGTGCTTATTCTGACGGAGGCCGCGCCACGGCCGAAACGTTAAACGATTAAACATGCAATTTTCAGAAGTGTGCCCCTTCATTTCTTTACCTATATATATATATATATATATATATATATATATATATACTAGCGCTAAGGTTAGAAAGGCCTTGAAAGGCATGACCAGGAGAAAATCTGCTGGAGAAGATGGCATAACCGTCGATTTATTCAAGGATGGAGGAGATATCATACTTAAAAAGCTTGCGGCCCCGAGTTCGCTGGATCTAATCCCGGCCACGGCGGCCGAATTTCGATGGGGGCGAAATGCGAAAACACCCGTGTACTTAGATTTAGGTGCACGCTAAAGAACTCAAGTTCTCCAAATTTCCGGAGTCCCCTACTACGGCGTGCCTTACTCAGATCGTGGTTTTGGCACGTAAAACCCCATAATTAAAATTTTAAAACTTGCGGCGCTTCATACGCAATGCTTCACGACTTCAAGTGTACTAGAGAGCTCGAAGAACGCCAACATTATACACATCCATAAGACGGGAGACGCTCGAGAATTGAAGAACTATGACCCATTAGCTTGCTCTCAGGATGGTATAAAATATTCACGAAGGTAATTTCAAATAGAATCAGGGCAACACTTGACTTCAGCCAACCAAGAGAACAGGCTGGCTTCAGGAAGGAATATTCTACGATGGATCATATCCATGTCATCAACCAGGTAATAGAGAACTCTGCGGAGTACAATTCAGTAGAGATATTTGATTCAGTAGAGATACCAGCAGTCATAGAGGCATTATGTAACCAAGGAGTACAGGATGCATACGTAAGTATATTGGCAAATTTCTACAAGGATTGTACAGCAACCTTGGATCTCCGCAAGAAAAGTAGAAAGTTACCTATCAAGAAAGCGGTCAGGCAAGGAGACACAATCTCCCCAATGCTATTCAATGCATGCTTAGAAGAAGTATTCAAGCTCTTAGACTAGGAAGACTTAGGAGTGAGAATCAACGGCGAATATCTCAACAACCTTCGGTTTGCAGATGACATTGCCCTATTCAGCAAAAATGGGGACGAATTACTGCAAATGATTGAGGACCTCAACCGAGAAAGCGTAAGAGTGGGGTTGAAGATTATTATGCAGAAGACAAAGATAATGTTCAATAGCCTAGGAAGGGACCAAGGATTCAGGATCGCCAGTCAGCCTCTACAGTCTGTAGAGGAGTACGTTTATCTAGGTCAATTACTCACAGGGGACCCTGATAACGAGAAGGAAATTTACAGAAGAATAAAATTGGGTTGGACTGCATACGGCTTGCATTGCCAAATCTTGACTGGGAGCTTACCACTGTCGTTGAAAAGAAAAGTGTACAATCATTGCATTCTACCGGTGCGAACATATGGGGCAGAAACTTGGAGGTTAACAAAGAAGCTCGAGAACAAGTTAAGGACCGCACAAAGAGCGATGAAACAAAAATGTTAGGCTTAACGTTAAGAGACGTTAAGAGAGCGGTGTGGATCAGAGAACAAACAGGGATAGCCGATATTCTAATTGACATTAAGCGGAAAAAGTGGATCTGGGCAGGCTATGTAATGCGTAGGATGAATAACCGGTGGACCATTAGAGTTACAGAATAGATACCAAGAGAAGGGAAGTGCAGGCGATGACGGCAGATAACTAGGTGGAGCGATGAAGTTAGGAAATTCGCAGGCGCATGTTGGAATCACCTAGCGCAAGGCAGGGGTAAGTGGAGATCGAAGGAAGAGGCCTTCGTCCTGCAGTGGACATAAAATATAGGCTGATGATGATGATGATGACAGTGTAGACAGAGAATTGTTATGGGATATTCTGAAGCACGAAGGCATAGATGACGATTTCGTGGAGTTGCTGAGGGAGATATACATAGAGAGAACCGAGTACAAGTTGTATGGGAAAGTCGAGAAGGTAATGACGTGGGGGGAATTCACCAACAACTGAAGCAAGAATGTCCTCTGCCTCCATTGTTTTTATTGCGATCAATTATATGGACACTTCAACCGGATTTCTGCCGTCGGCGTCGTTGTCGCCGTCGTCGTCGCCGTCGCCGTCCCCGTGAGGTTCCGTATAGATAAAATCTTCGCCGCGCGCCGTATGCCCCAGAGGCAGCGTGCGGGGACGCGCGCTATCACGGAGCGCGAACGCACTCAATCTCCCACGCGCAAGCAAGGAAGCGGAAAGCCAGCGCCGGAGGGAGCAGGGGGGGGGGGGCGCACTTCTCTGCCAACAACCGCGCTCGTCGCTCGTCCGCACAGTCTCTTATCTCTCCCACGCGCAAGCAAGGAAGCGGGAAGCCAGCGCCGGAAGGAGGGGGGGGGGACACTTCTACGCTGCCAACAACCGCGCTCGTCGTTCGTTCGACCGCACCGTCTCTTATCTCCACACGGCTCTGACCTTCATGCGCCGTCCATTCACCGCTCAGTTTCCGTTGAAGCGATAGACCGCACGTACCCTCGCCCGCTGCTGCGGCGTATATATGCGCTTGCTGCCAGCGTTTTGACAGTCGTTGTCTGCAGTCATTCAGTGTGATCAATTCATGTTTGTTTGTGCGCGCTCACACCGCGCTTGTTCAATCAGTTAGTAATAGTCGGGCCACATTTTCCAACGCACGCTACACATGCAATGCTGCCCAGATCGGCAGTGCAGCACTACAGGTGTGTCCCTTCGCACGCGCTGCCCACGGGAAGCGCTTCTCATCAACACCACCGTTTCACACGCGCCTTCTCGTGGTCATCGAGTCTCTCTTCATGTCGGTCTACTTACGCCGCAGCACACCTGCTTAATCAGCTCATGTTTACTACAATTCAAATTGCTATCAAAGCCGCTCACCTTACTTCGTATGACATTGCTGTGTTGCTATCGCATTCATCGCTTCGCCCTGAGGGCGAAACTGTGACATTTTTTTACACTTTATGTTAACGGCATAGAAAGACGACTGGTGAACAGCGAATTAGCGTTTCATTTTCCTACATGCGTAATGGACAAATGGTGAAACAGAGGGTCCCTGGACTAATTGCGGACGAAAGTACAGGAGTGCTGCTAGCGGACAATACAAGACATTTACAGGCACTTGCGAATATCTGCGGCTACGCAGCGACAAATCTAGGCCTTAAGTTTACCAAAGAGAAATCAGGAATTATGATTTTTACTGAAGAGACGAGTAACTACGGGGTCTCAATTCAACAAGTCATACCCATAGTCAACCAATAGAAATACCTCGGCGTATACATAAACGAAGGAAATACTTAAGCACCCACCAAGGTAATCTGAAAATCAAGGGAAGTGGAACGCAGCAATAATGAAACACATACCACTATGGGACCACAATAAGGATGAGGTGGTGCGTGGAATCTGGAAGGTAGTGCCAGCGCTATCGTTCGCAAATGCCATTCTAGTCTTAAAATGATATATCTTATCGGGGTTGGAAGTTAACCAAAGATCAGTAGGCCGGTTGGTATTGGGAGCCCACGGTGAAACCACAAATGAGGCAGTGCAAGGTTACATGGGTTAGGCCTCTTTTGAAGTCAGAGAACCACAGTACAAAATTAGTTTTGAAGACAGACTCGGGAACTTGGATGAAAGTAAATGAGCGGCTAAAATGCGAAAGTATCGGTACCTGAAAAGCATGTACATAGAAGAGGTGAAGAAAGTTGGCAACGAAGTATATGATAGTTCGAACTCACTAAACTATAATACAGACAACTAGAAGTCATCACAAAGAAAGTGAGAGAAATGAAGGCAATGAATATTATGGAAAGAATTAAAAAAAAGAGCATGGATATTTACCAAAATGAGAAGAAAGGAACTTGAAGGGAAAATCTGTATGATCACACAGAGCAGTTCCTTGCTATTTGAGGCTCGAGCCGTTTGCCTAAGGACTAAAACATATAGGAGCAAATATTCCGAACTAAATGAGGCATGTGTATTCTGCGACAAGGATCCGGAGACCACTCGACATGTTCTTATGAAATGTGAAGAGGCGTCCAGTGAGAACAGCCTACTGTTCTCACTGGGTGAATCTCTTCCAAGCGCGTCTGGAAGGTGTACGGTACATATAACGTACACCTTCCAGAAACGCTTGGATTTAAAGTGAACGGAAGCATCAGGGCCGGTCAGCAGTCGAAATAAGCAAGAGACGTTTAGAGTATTGGTGGAAAAGAAGCAGTGAAGAAATTCATGCGACCTGATTTGATCTCTTACAGTCATAGGTAGCGGTATAAGGTACATATTGAGGCAAAAAAATTTTGCATTGTATACAAAATGCTAGATAAGAAAAACATGTGTAGCATATATGGTTAAATGAAGCAGTCGAGATGACTCATCCTGTCACCACCCAGTTTCAAAGGGGATGCCATTAAATCATCATCATCATATCAGCAGCGCCGCCGGGGCAGCGAGTCTTTCCCATATAGTTTGCACCTTTGGTTTTGAGAATAATAAGTAACTGCGTCTCGCAGCACAAATAACAAAACCTTGCGTGGACTGCCATGCCATGACATGCATGACTGTCTTCACCGTCTCAATGAGGAGCAACTGTGGCTGTAAACGGCACGCAAAATCTATATTTGTTGCGCGCTATGCTTCAAAGCACGTTTGGTGCTTAACCAGAGTACTACGCTCTTCGAATTGTAGAAATTATGCGTGGGGCACGGTGTGCGTGCTTTTGAGTTCTTTGTCCACCCTTAGTCACCTGAAGATGCGCAAGAAAGATCGATATATGGTTCAGCACAAACCGTCCTTGTTCATCATCCAGACTCCAGAGGCATCAATGTCTTCATTCGCTATAAAAAATTCAATGCCGTACCCATGTCGAGAAAATGGGGGTAAGCGATGCTTTTGGCAAGACGACGCTGTCGCAGGCGTTCCGCTTCGTTTGCCCTAAACTCACGGTCGGCGGCTTTGCGCTGACGTTTGGCTTCAACATCGCGCTCCCGAAACTCGTGGTTTGCGGCTCTTCGCTGACGTTTCGGCTGGGCTTCGGAAGCCATGACGCTAGAATCGGATGACAAGCTTCACTTACACCCATTTCCTTGAGAGGGGAAGGGCTGGTGATTTTGTCCCTTTGGGTCCTACGTGTACCAAAGGTAGTTGAAGATCATGTTGCAGGTCCCCGAGCCCACAGGGGTATGTACCACTGAGCTTGGACCCTTTCTGCAATATCGCCCAGATCGGCCCACTTTTTCGCGTGACATCACCACCACCACCACCGCCGCCGACACTTGTGAGCCTATAAAGCGTCACCTAAAAACTCGGCAAACTCAACGAAAGGCCAACTGCTGGCTCGTTTCCTTGCTGTGGAGTAAACATTTGAAGCTGTAATTGAGGTTTTAAGATGTATATTCACGTTGTGACTTATTAGAAGGAAGAAATTTCAGTTTCATTAGGGAATACCGTGATAGCCCGTCGGAGAGCGATACAGAGCAGAAAAGACTGAAAGAGGGACAGGTCACAAGCACGCTTTCAAAAGATGATCCGACCATCTTGCTGCAAACTTCCAGAGGGCGGGCTCAAAGTTAATGTTTCACTGCCTCTTACGTTGTCTTATGGATAGCGGAAGTCGGCGCGCATTCGCCATCCCAAAACACGGCAAAAAAATTCGATTCAATTTATTGGGAGAAGTATGACATCGTCCTCTTTTTGTGCAGTTTTCTCCTGTCGGAAGGTACAGCCACGTGTAGAGATCTTTGTAAAGAGACGATGTGATGAAAAACAGATTTCCGTTAAAATCCTCAAAATCTCTCAAATTTGTAACTGGACTCCTTTTTCCTTAGTCAACGCTTCAAGAAATAGACCCCGCGCTTCAACTCACAGAAGCTCGTGTGATTAATAGCAAGTCCTCGTTGTGATTAATAAAAGTCCTCGTTGGATCTAAATACAATCGGAAGGTTGCTACAGTAAGTAACCGAAGACTAAATAATAGATTCACCATCATAGAAACCCTGTTTTCAGGTTGCTACAGAAAGTATCCGAAGACTAAATAGCAGAATGACCACCGTAGAAACACTGGTTTGGACGTTGCAGGGTCCTGTCGAAAGCTTTGAAAATGTCAGCAAAACATCACTACATCTTAAAAGTCGCTCTACGAAAGTGCAATCTTGACCTAGACATGTCAAAACAACTGGAAGCGTTCCGCAAAATACAGCACATGGGAATAATGGCTGAAACGGATACCACAACGTCATACACCATAGTAAAATAATTAAACAAAGCTTTAGGATATTTTATGCGCAATATTGAGTGCACTTCCCTTAGAAGGGCAGCGCCAATGAATTAGACAACAAGGAACGGATCGTCTTGCTCATTTGGCATGCTGACTTCCCGAGAAGAAAAAAAGTTTATCGAGCCAACAAAAAATCGTTCGTTCGATAAGGCAAGTCATTACGAGAATATTGCCACGCGTCTTCAAAAGGGGCTGACGACGTTTATTGAGAGGGGCTGGGCTCTGGCGAAAACGGCGGCGAGAGGCAACTACCGAGCGGGGGCGGTTAGCACACGCACTTCTTTCTTCTTGCGCCTCTGCGCTTGCCCTATGCCCATTACTACAGGTGGCATTTCCCCCCTTCCTCGGAAAGAGCATCGGCTCGATGCTCAAGAAGTGGTGTGGGAAAGGGAAAAAAACAAAAAAACAACACACGCTCAATGAAGATGCTCGCGCACAGAACACAGCGAGAGCTACAGCAGCGTAGCTAGAAACACTTCTCTACCTCTCTAGAAACGGAGAGGTAAGTGCATTAGGTGCAAATGGGCGCGTAAAAATCACTAACGCGCAACGTAGGGCTTCATGCGTACGACGTGAACTACGTCAGGACTAGGTGGTTGTCGGCGCCGTGTTTGCGCCGCACTGTCTGGACCGACTTCATAGTTGACGTCACTAATGCGGCGCAGCACTTTGTAGGGGCCAAAATACCGGCTGAGAAACTTTTCACAAAGGCCACGGCGGCGAACCGGGGTTCACACCAACACTTGGTCGCCGGGACTGTAGCGCACTTGCCGGTGACGGATGTTATAGCACCGTGCATCTGCGTGTTGCTGCTCACCGATGTGCAGCCGCGCGAGCTGGCGAGCCTCCCGCGCGCGCTGAGCAAATTCTTCGGCGTCAGTAGTTAGGTTCTCGGCGTCGTGGCACGGAAGCATAGCGTCCAGCATCGTCTGTACTTCGCGGCCGTAGACAAGGCGAAATGGTGTGAAGCGCGTTCTTTCTTGTACGGCGGTATTATACGCGAAGGTCACATAAGGCAGGATACGAACCCATGTTTTGTGCTGGACGTCGATGTACATAGAGATCATGTCTGTGATGGTCTTGTTTAATCGCTCCGTAAGGCCGTTGGACTGCGGATGGTAAGCGGTCATCTTTCGATGCCCGGTGTTGCTTAGTTGAAAAATTTCGTCCGTGAGCTGTGCCGTGAACGCCGTTTCTCTATGTGTGAAAACAGTGGCTGGGGCACCATGGCGCAATACAATGTGACACATGAAGAACTGCGCTACCTCAGAAGCCGTGGCTCGTGGGAGCGCCTCTGTCTCGGCATAGCGGGTTAAATAGTCAGTGGCGACAATCACCCACTTGTTGCCGTCGGTTGACAGAGGTAAAGGCTCAAGAATGTCCAAGCCGACTTGGACGAATGGCTTATGAGGTGGTTCAATGGGTTACAATAACCCGGCGGGCTTCAGGGGTGGTGACTTTCGTCGCTGACATTCACGGCAGCCTTTCACATACTGCGTGACGCTTGCTGAAAGTCCGGGCCAGTAATACATCTCGCGCACTCTAGCAAGCGTTCGTGAGGAGCCGAGGTGGCCAGATGTAGGCTCGTCGTGGCAAGCGAAAAGAATATCATCCGGCAAGTCTTTGGGAACTACTAGGAGGTAGGCTCCATCATTCGGGCGGGCGTTCTTCTTGTACAGCACATTGTCTCGTAGACAGAAGGACGTCAAGACGCGACGTAGATGGCGTGGTATGGTTGTTTCACGGCCCTCTAAGTGGTCGATGAGAGGTCGAATTTCAGCGTCGTCACGCTGCGATTTGACCAAGTCCGACGTACTAAGGGCGCCCAGGAAGCCGTCGTCGTCCTCTGACTGTCGACTGAAAGATTCGGCGGAAGCACGCGACAACGTGTCGGCGTCTTCGTGCTTGCGGCCAGACTTATAAACTATAGTGAGGTCGAATTCCTGTAGCCGCAAGCTCCACCATGCCAGCCGTCCTGAAGGATCGCGTATGTTCGCCAACCAACAGAGAGCATGGTGGTCTGTCACCACTTTGAAGGGACGGCCGTAGAGATAAGGGCGAAACTTCATGATCACCCAGATGACCGCGAGACACTCTTTTTCTGTAGTAGTGTAGTTCGCCTCGGCACGGGACAGCGTGCGGCTAGCATAGGCTATTACTCGTTCAATGCCGTCTTGACGTTGGACGAGTACTGCGCCAGGCCGATGTTGCTGGCGTCAGTATGCACCTCGGTGTCAGCCTCTTCGTCGAAATGTGCCAGGACGGGTGCTGACTGCATGCGTTGGTGTAGTTCAGCGAAGGCCGCTTGTTGCTCATTCGTCCAGGCAAATGGCGTGTCATCTCTGGTGAGGCGAGTCAGGGGTTCCACAATCTTCGAGAAGTTGTCGATGAAGCGGCGATAATACGCACACAAGCCCAGGAAGCGTCGGACGGCCTTCTTGTCGGCAGGAAGAGGAAAAGCTGCTACAGCGGCAAGCTTGTCGCGATCGGGTCTAACCCCTTTGGCGCTGACGACGTGTCCGAGAAACTTGAGCTCTTCATAACCGAAGTGGCACTTCTCTGGTTTAAGCATGAGGTCAGCCGATCGGAGCGCTTCTAGCACATGCCGCAGGCGATGAAGGTTGCTCAAATGTTTCAGAAAAGACAACTACGTCGTCAAGATACACAAGGCAAGTTTGCCACTTCAATCTAGCGAGGACAGTATCCATCATTCGCTAGAAAGTTGCTGGGGCTGAACACAAACCGAAAGGGAGCAATCGAAATTCGTAAAGGCCGTCGGGAGTCACAAAGGCAGTTTTCTCGCGCTCTCGTTCGTCTACCTCGATCTGCCAGTATCCACTTTTCAAATCGAGTGACGAAAAGTACTGAGCACGCCGCAGTCTATCTAACGAGTCGTCGATACGTGACGGTGGGTACACGTCCTTTTTAGTTACGTTGTTGAGCTTCCGGTAGTCGACGCAAAAGCGTAGCGTTCCGTCTTTCTTTTTGACGAGAACGACCGTGGACGACCATGAGCTGTTGGAAGGTTCGATCACGCCGTCTTCAAGCATCTCTTGTACTTGCGTACGAATCGCTTCGCGTTCCTTTGCCGACACGCGGTAGGGCTGCTGGCGTATCGGGCGTGCGTCGTCGCATGTGATGATCCTGTGCCTTGTAACCGAAGTCTGGCGTACTTTGGCGAGCTTGCGAAGCATGTCCTGAATTCAAGCAAGAGGTCGTGCAGTGCACCCTGTTTGTCGTTAGAAAACTCGGGATTAATGTCGACGGTGCCCAGTGACTTGTCAGCCAGCCTCACTGGTTCAGGGGCAAAACGTTCAGCAACGTGTTCCATTTCTTCGGCAAACGCTATCGAAGTACTGCGGAAGAGGTGTCGATGCTCGTTACTAAAGTTGGTGACTAGCAACTTAGATCGGCCATCACGAAGCTGTAGCACACTCCTGGCCGCACAAACACCTTGTGTCAGTAGATGCGCTAAGTTACTTTCTGCGACCACTCTACCTTCGCGCATTCCACCGCACATCACTTCGACTAGAACACTGGCTCGTGGAGGAAGCGTAACACTTTCGGCGGAAACACGTAGCGCGTCGTCACGTCGTTTGTCGTCGTTTGTGTCGATTGCTTGGTCGGCTGAGAAGGTGACTACACCGCCCCGTAAGTCAATAACAGCGCCGTATTCCTGCAGGAAGTCAACTCCGAGAATGACGTCGCGGGAGCATTCGCGTAGGACAAGGCAACTCGCCACGAGTTTCGATCCTCGAATTCGAACTCTTGTCGTGCAGGATCCCAGAGGAGTAACGACGTGACCGCCAGCCGTACGAATCTGCGAGCCATGCCAAGGGGTAACTACTTTCTTCAGAAACGTCGCCATCTTCCCGCTTAATATAGAATAGTCCGCTCCGGTATCCACTAAAGCGCTAACCGCGTAACCGTCGATCACCACCGGTATGTCGAGCGAAAATCGGGTCATTCCGTTCAGCTGCAGTTGATGTCGGACCGGTACCCTTGTTTACTCGCGTCGATCGGAGGTCTTCAGCGAGTCGACTGCCAGCGGCCTCGGCCCCAAAGGTCGCTGTAGTTAGTTTTCCCGGCGGGGACTTGCCGACCTTCCGCTCGAATACCGCTGGGGCGATGGTGAAAATCGCCTTGGCGACGGCGAGCGTGACTGCCGCCCGGTAGGCTGTGGCATGCGTTGCTGAGCCAGGTAATCCTCGATGTCCCGAGGTCGTTGGCTCATTCGGGGTGGCGGCGAATAGGCGGAAAAGCCCCGCAACCCGAGGCGTCGGTATGGGCACTGGCGGTACAAATGATCTGCCTTACCACAGTGGAAACAGAGGACGGCGATCCGGAGTGCGCCAAATGTCTGACTTCCGAGGGGACATGCGTCGATCATCGGCGTAACGCACTGGTCGCTCTTGCGGAAGCACAACCGGAGAAGCGGCATGGGGAAACGGTGGAGGCGTGCGTCGTTCCTCGATGTATGGCACCGGTTGGGCTGGTGCGAGTGCAACTGGATGAGCGGCCTGAACAAACAGCGGCGGGGACGAAGCAGGCTGTCGCAAGACTTCTGCGTAGGTCGCACGGTGGTGTACAGAAGGTGCAGGCGCGATGTTAGAAAAAGGAACGGTGGACCGGAGCGCTTGGTTCACTTCATCTCTTATTACACTCGCAATGGAGCTCACCGTGGCTTGTGGGGTGCCGTAAACCTTCAGTATCTCTTCGCGCTCAACGGTGCGGATGAGGTCTCGAAGGTTGTCATTGTGGCTTCCGATGGCCGTGGACATGTCCGCAGTCGCGTTCACTTGCCGCTCGTAAAAGTTAGAGCGCTGCTGAAGCATCTTCTCTATACTGACCGCTTCGGATATAAATTCGGCGACAGTCTTCGGAGGATTGCGCACCAGACCAGCGAAGAGCTGCTCCTTAACCCCTCACATCAGGTGACGCAACTTCTTGTCCTCGGTCATTCCAGGGTCTGCTCGTCTGAAGAGGCGCGTCATATCTTCGACGAACGCGGTAACGCTTTCGTTGGGAAGCTGGACGCGGACCTGAATTGCTCGTTCGGCTCGTTCGCGGCGATCAGGACATGCGTAAATGTCCAGTAGATGACGGCGGAACTCGCGCCACGACGTCAGTTGCTCCTCACGGTTTTGAAGCCATGTACGCGAGCCGTCCTCGAGGCAAAAGTAGACATTCCTACGTTTAGTCGCGTCGTCCCATTCGTTGTATTCGGCGACGCGCTCGAAGTCGGTCATCTAGTCTTCGACATCTTTGAAGACGTCGCCATGGAACGACTTCGGCACCAGCGGGTTCTGAAGTGTATACCGGTTCGTCATTGCACGTTCCATACCGGTTGGGGTAGTCTGAAGCACTACGGTGTCTTCAGGGGGCAGTCCCCGGATCCTGCGGCTGGTCCGATGGACGGGAGTATGGACTAACACAGGGCTGGTGCTTCTGCTCCCAGGAGGAGTCTGTGGCATGAGTGAGAAATACCCAGCACCTGCATCACTTTGCCACGCGTCTTCAAAAGGGGCTGACGACGTTTATTGAGAGCGGCTGGGCTCTGGCGAAAACGGCGGCGATAGGCAACTATCGAGCGGGGGCGGTTAGCACGCGCACTTCTTTCTTCTTGCGCCTCTGCGCTTGCCCTATGTCCACTACTACAGGTGACAATATGAATAAAATGATAAGAGTTAGTACCAATAGATCAAGAGCCCGGCGCTGTTTTCTACATACCGCATAGTGCAGTTCACACTAAAGGAGAAACAACAGACATGCATTGTGTCTGACGCCTCTATCAGTCGCCCCTACACACTGTCACTGAATGACGTTTCGCATGCTGGACCGAACATGAATGCGTCAGCTATTGGGCTCCTTTCGAAGTGCCGTATCTGTATAGTCGCTGTCGCAGCAGACATTAAGAAGGTTTTTCTGCCCGTTTACCTCGTCGATAGTTGACCGCAATATACTTCAGTAATTTTGGTGCGAAAGTCGGCCGAAACAAGGAGAATTGCGAGCAGAAGTGGTATGGAGGATGAATCGTGTTCCTTTCGGAGCCGCATCGAGCGCATTTCTTCTAAATGCCACGCTTCATTATCACTTTGAGACTACAAAAGGCGAAACTCAAAAGATGATGAGGCAACTGCAGTATCAGTTCCATGTCGACAGTTTTGTGGCAGCAGCAGACGTGATGGAGCAAGCGTTTTTTGGTTTGCAATATTGGAGCTAACGTTATCAACGAAGCAGGAAATCATCGACGTAAATGGGCAACGAACCCGAGAAGTCAGGTATGAACGATGATGTTAAGCTCATAGTTCCTAGAACCAAGAAAATTCAATGCTCCTGTGGTAGCCGAACGACAAGTGTAGGTTCACTCAAATTATACACTCTGGTGGCATGCTTCTCGATCGCAAAAGGGAATATTCTACAGGCGGCAGCTCAAATTTAAGCTCTATACGGTATTCGGTCTTCCGTCACATAAATTTTCCAGCAGCGGTGACAGAAAAAGTTGAATCGGGGGATAATTTGCCCATTGAACTAAGCGACACATAGGGAAAATAGCGCAAGGATCTTCGTGTCTCAAAAATGACACGCGTTCACGTCTCATTCCGACTGCAATACCGCCATGCAAAAGAACATTTCATGTTTTTAAAGTAAAGTACCATACAGAGCCGCAGTGTATGAGCGAACACAAACGAATGGATCAGAAGTGGTAAAAAGACTCGAGATTGCAAATTCAAGAGTGGCACCGCTGTAAAAGATAACGCTTCCACGTTTACAACTATTATGAGCTCTAAGGGCAGCACGACTGATGCACACTGTGCAGGGCGAGAAATCAACCGCACTGTTCCGGTGCGATTCATCAGCTGTTCTTGGGTAGACGAACTCAGGCCCTTAAACATGGAAAGCTTTCGTAGCGAACAGGCAATGACCCGTATTCACAAACCAACTTGATGTCAACGCTCTAAGGCGCCCTTTTATAAGGGTAAAGAAAGTATATGGTTGAGAAAAGGCCGAGGCGTGTTTCACAAACGTGCCTTATTGCGCGAAAGGACAGCTTTATGAAAGGCGGCCTTATTGTAATAAGAGATGGGATATGGGAGCGAGGTTATGAGCTTTTCTTGGCCTCAATCGTTGGTTTATTTAAATAAAAATTTTGCTTGGCGCTTAAAACAAAAAGAAAAAAGTTGCTGTTACGTTTCACTTCGCAAGCGCTGCTGACGCGTGAGCGTATGGATGCTATAGCGCACACGAAGCTATCGGCCCTGGGTTCGCCTCGACAGTCCGCATCAGAGATCGCTTTCAAAATGCTGCTCGCGGGCCCAAGCGATACGCAGAAGCCGCCGGAATAGACACCCCTACGCCCCTCCCCCCCCTCCTCTGGTGGATAGACGGCGCACTTCCTCCCCGTTTTCCTGCCTTGCGCGCGCGCTATTGAGCCGCCATTGACGGCTCATCGTCGCAGGCATTCACTCGCACATACATGATACGGCGCACGGCGACGATGTTATCAGGATACGAACCCTGCACTTCCATATTGCACACAGAACCCGTAGCAACTGGTAGAGGAGGTCCAACCAGCGCGCCACCGCCTACCTTCCTCCTCCGCGACGCTTAGCCCCTTTTTTCCTTCCACGATTCGTTCCACGCCACCTAGACTTTCATCTGGGTGGCGTTGCTTTACTGCCTGTTTAAAGGGATATGCACCTCTTCATCATCATCATCATAGCATCATCATCTCTAAAGTCACTGGAACCTGGAAAGTACCGCAGCCGCGGGAGCGCACACCGGCAACATTGTGCTGTTGTTGCCAGATTTGGTCCACCGCATCTCTCGCGTGGGAGCAGCTCAGCTATGTAGCTTCGCTTGCAGTGGTTTATATTATAGGACATCGACACATTTCATCGTCCTTTAAATAAAAGATGAGCTTGTGGATCTACTATGCGTGCGAAGCAGTACAGGCAAGTACGATGGGAAGTTTATTACAGACGCTAAATCGCATGAAGCGAGACCAGCGACAGGACGTGCGCTCTAGCAGCCGTCCTTTCGTTTGTTCTCCTTCCTGATAACTTGGTGCTCTAGGGAACCTATCCAAGCAGTATACTAAATTGCTTAACAACGTGCATAATGAAGCATCATTACTCGTGTTTTTATCATTTTATACGTCGCAGGGCTACGTGAATGTCGGGCTTGTTTACATTAACTGCTTTACCCTCATAGCTAACTCGTAGCTTTTCGACGCGTTGCAAAAAACGCGAGCAGCGCTTCGGGTTGTCTAGGCTTACTACCGTGAAGAACGGCACGATAGTTGAGGCAGTGGGCCCTGTAAAATCCACAAACAAGACTGTATTTCACTTCGCTAGATATTAAGTAACTTACATTAAGTAGAAAAGTGAAGCATTGAACTCTCCGCCACCCGTTCTAAATGCAAAACAAATCCTATACTCGTGTGTCACACATGATTTTTTAGGCTGACCAGGTATCAAGTGCTGCCACGCATCATTTATAAGCGTCGATGTAATCGCTTTCAACCCGGCTACTGATTTACCCGCGCTCGAAACATTTGATACATATCGACGAAGATAAACGCTCCCCGACTGTAGTACAAGGAAAGGGATGTGAAAACAGTGTAATTCAGGCCAAGTTCGTGTCGTGTTCAGCAGTAATGAACAGCACACGAGAAAATGTATCTTTTAATATTCCACATTAACAGGTCGATAGATCTTGACTGCAGTGGTTTTCTCATTACATTGTGTTATTTTCTTGTTATAGCAATTACATTGTTACGTGTAGAAAGACACACACGAAAGAGGCTATTTACAATATATTTACACTGGAATCAAACCGCCAGGCCGACACCTTGCTCGCGCCAAAAGCCCAGACACACTTCATCGCCTTTCTCCCGGCGGCTCGTCTCTTGAGCATCTCTAGATGATATCGTAATACTACCCCCCCCCCCCCCCCCCCCCCCCGGCGGCAAAAGCGCCGTCACGGTGCTGTTAAACATCCAAGGCGCTTGGATAGGTGTAGGGACAATATCACTGGTTGTCACAGCAGAGGACAGGTCTGCCGCAACTATTTTCTTTATGTTGGGATCGGCGCCCGAGGCTGACGCGATGGGCCCGCCACGTTCGGAAGAACCATCGGTTGATAAAGCTGCCACTTGATGGTCGCCGAGACAATCAACCTTGGCAAGGCAAATACCTTGCGGGAGAATTTGCTTTGCCAATCCAAAGTTAAAGATAGGCATTCGGGTGCAGTTGTCATTAATAGTAAGAACACTGTGAGGCACGGTGACGTCATACTGTAGTGGAATGTCGGGCAGAGGAGTGACGAGGTACTCGCCATCACGAACAGGTGGGGAAGACATCAGTTCAACATAGGCTAATGACTTTGGCGGCAGGCGAATAAAGCCGGTGGGGCGTAAGCGGCACTGGGGTGCATCAGGAGGTTCTGCGAGAATCGGCAACTCAAGGCGAAGGGTACTGGCAGAGCAGTCAATAAGAGCAGAATGCGCAGAGAGAAAATCGAGGCCGAGAATTAGGTCGTGGGGGCAATGAGCACGCACGGTAAAGAGTACAGGAGTGTGGCAGCCGGCGATGCTGACACGGGCCGTACACATGCCGACGATAGGGACAGTGCCTCCATCCGCAACGCGGACGACGCGTTTCGACGCTGGGGTGAGGATCTTTCTGAGTCGTCGTCGGAAGGCAGCACTCATGATAGAAATATGGGCCCCTGTATCGATCAGTGCAGTGACAGGATAGCCGTCAACGTCAAAAAGGTTTTGGTTCGTAGGCAACACCCAGCACCTCCACCAGATAGTTACATGTGGAAAGACACACACGAAAGAGGCGATTTACAATATATATTCACTGGAATCAAACCGCCAGGCCGACACCTTGCTCGTGCCAAAAGTCCAGACACATTTCATCGTCTTTCTCGCGGCGGCTCGTCTCGAGCATCTCTAGATGATATCGTAATACTATGGACACTCCGAGCTCATTTTTGTGGTCGACGTCGCCGTGATGTTCCATAGAAAGTCCAACGGCGATAAAGTCGTCGCCGCGCGCCTTGTGTGCGAGCGAAAGCGTGCGAGGGTGAGCCGGCAACCGCAGCTTAATCTCGCGCACACAAGAGAGGAAGACGGCCGGAAGCGCACGGTCTTCGTTCACGCGCGAGGCACGGAGAGGTGGCAAAGGAGACGGGAGGGGAGGGTGCGTTCTGCATACGTGGCTGCTGCTCACGGAGCTATCCTAGAGTAACGAACAAATTACAAGTGTGGACACTCCAGCCTAAATGTGGCGGAGCTGCGCAGCTTCATGCCGCCCGCTAGAGGGCAATACAACACTCCCTGTCTCCAAGGGAACGCGCTTACTAGTTATCTACTGTATAGTAACTTTTCTAGTGCACTATACGTATACTTCTCTATGTGGCTCTAGACGTGGCTTTCACTGGCTCGCAGTGCGGCTCTAAATCCGTCTTTATCGTGTGCGATTGGACTTTTTAAAATCGTCGATCAGTAGGGCTGCCATGACAATATAAGGTCAGCATGGCGTCGATGGCGGGATGGCGTGATCATGAACATGGTGTGATCAGGCAAGGTTACGCTATAAAGATGCGCGATAACGTCTCGTGCTGTACGCTGGATTCGTCTGCCTGAACGTGTGTCTGCTTCGCTGCTGATTGGTAAGAACGCCTTCATTACGTTCTTTTTTCCCTTCATTACACTTTAAGAAGAAAAGGAGGAAAGGGGGTATTGAATTACTCTTTTAGGGGAGGAACTGATTTGCCACAACAATTCCTCCCTTTAGGGGGTAACCTCTATAAATATTATTAGAAGCAGTGCTGTTATGCTTCACACTTGTGCTCCACACACAAAAAATAAATAAATAAAAAGGTAAATGCAAGAACAACCTCGGGTTAAGTGAGAGGGGATGAACTGTTATTCCCCATGCGGTTACTCCTTCGAGGACTAACAGTTGCTCTTTTCCGATGCTCCTCAAGGGAGTAACGGTTATTTTTTCCGATGCTCCTCGAAGATGGAACTAATGAAATTAGCCATTTGTACGCTGATAAAAAATGACTGGCTGAAAAAAAAAACGCGCCCGCAAGTAGGATTCCAACTCACGTCCTCTCGCTCACAAGTCTGGTACCCTAACCACTTCACCATAGCAGCTGGGTTGACAAGTCAGGTTATCGAGACGAGGTTAACCACCTTAACGTGGGTGCGGCAATAAAGAATAGACTCGGTATTTGGTGTATGCTATGCCGGGAGAGCCTGACGTTGCACATACTTGCAAATATAAGCGACTACATGAAGAAAGCTGCCTGATTATTCTTACAGTGATTTAAACTAAGACATTGCGTGTTCTTCGTGTAGCGAGCGCAAACGGGGCACGCAAGACGACAGAGAAGGACCACTTCTATATCGCTTAGCTTGCCTCTCTTGAGCTACACATCGCTTCAGTTAAGTTTATAATCTCCTTGGAACGAAATGAACTCCTTAGGTACTATTGGCCAAGTAAATCTGGCAATCCATCTATGACTTGCGCGCTTAATATGTATAGTTCGCTTATGGTGTGCACGCACACGAAGTGCACGGCTCTTCAGATTCCACCTTTTAAATTTCAGGCAATTTTCTCACGAAGATGCAAAGTGCTACTTTACATCTCGTTCAGTAGACAGTACACGAACTTCCAACTATTCATGATATATAGACAATACCGCGTTCGCCGCATCACTCCACGAGACGGACGAAAACAGCAAAGTGCATGGGGAGTAACTGTTGCAGTTCGTCCTCGCCGTTGCTCTCTTTCGGACCAGGGATCATACACTTACTCTCCAAAATTTGCACACGCCACGCACACCCCTGCAGTTACTCCCTTGAGGAACGAAAGTGCCCTTTTTTTGGACTAACTGTGCAGTTACTCCCGTTTTCGCCGGCATACTTCTTATAGTGTACTTTGGAAATTGCTTATGTATTTGTCACTTCAGCCGTAAGTTTACATTTGACGCATTGTGCTGTTCGGCGCAGAGAGCTTTTTTATGCTCTTCACTGCGCGCATGATGTTCGTGGATTGCTTCACATTATTAAGAAACAGCAATTTGGAATGCTGCGCAGCACATTTGCGAGAAATTTGTTCCTAGGCGCGAGAAAGTGAGTCGGCACACGCCGGTACATTTGTGTGAAATTGTGTGAGAGAATGCAGTTATGCTTAGGATCGTTATTCGTGGCGTTCGCAGATTGCTTGAAGCCTGTGTTACGAGCGCATTTAGAGAGAACTTGCGAATTGAGAAGAATGTTTGTAAGTTGTGGCTACGACGTATTCTGAATAAACACTCCTGCCTCAGTAGCTCATCCATGGCTCCGAAGGTTGCTTTTCTTTATCTGCGGCATTGTACGTGACGCTTTTCGCGAAAGGGCGATGTGAAGTGCGTAGGAGAAAATTTGTGCGAAGGCGGGAAAGAAAACTTAACCAACACTTTTTTTTTCAGGTGATGCCGTCCGGAATCAAGTACTACGGAATTACTGCTGTGTTGCATGGTGAAGTAACAACGGCAGGACAGGGAGAGAGCGTGGTTGGCTGACAACTGCAGTGAGCAGCCTTCATTCCTTGTTTGCTATGCAGCCCGACATTACTACTTAATAAGAAAGGTTAGGCTTCAAAGGCGAGAGTTGTTTTTGAAACTCTTTACTGCTAATGCTGTCTTCTGCAGTTTTGCTGTTTTGTGGGGTTTTTCATAATATCGCCTGTTTATTCCTTTTGTGAAATTTATTCTCAACATATGGCAGCTGTGTATTGCATTGTGCAGTGCACTTATATTTTTTTGCTTGCGTTCATCGAACGTTGCGAAAAAAAGTCTGCATGTGCTTACTGAGAATGTGACTTGAAAGTAAAGTTTCGTCTCTTTCAACACTTGTCATGTTTAGTTAAAATGTCTTGCTAAACACACAGTGACACCGTGTGCTTGCTGCTCTGGCGGTACAGCTTACACGAAGCTACTCGATGCCTGCAAGCAACGAGTTAAAAATATCTAAATATAGCCTCCGGGACGAGCACGGGTGGTGACACGTCCGGCAGCGCCGCCATATTGTGTCCCAGCACGTAGAGGGGCGCTTTGGCAGACACCGCAAATTTAGGATCTGGGTTTGCTGATTGTAATAAAGTTATTTTTTGCGGTTTTACGCGTGAGTGTATCATTATATTTTCATCTCACCTCAAAAGCAGAGGTAAATTGAACGTTTGTAATAAAGCAAGTGCTAGAGTAAACTTCGAGCCTCGCAAACCGCATTTCATGAAATGTTTTGAAATAAAGTTCGTGCTTGTGGCGCAGACCAAACGTTTAAGGGGCTACCATTCAAAATGCAGGCGCAGAAGGACGTAATCACCGCAAGACCTTTTCAACTACATTGTAGATCAGATATGTCCTGAATTGCAAAATCAGGAAACACGGCAAAAAAGACACGGCAGCATTAGCGATAACTGATTTTTTTTCTTTTTTTACGGAGGGTGACATCGCGCTTGCAAAATGTACTAACGCAAAAGAACATGTGCGCTAAAAATGCAAGGTGTGGTGTACGGTGTTACACACTGACAAATTAATATCAATGCAGCCATCTAGGATAATTCTTGCGTGTCCTAAACGGACTCAGGCGCTCGGCTTGTGATTACTTCCTGCGCGAACGCTAAGCAGTGGTGAATATTTTGCTCAAAAGCACAATTAAAATCTGTTATGACACTCCAAAATGCCCAAGAGCAACACACATATGTTTCCGAAAGAAAGGAAACATTTATTACCAATGCATAACTGCATAAAACCACAGGAAGACGGCCAGAGAATATATAAAATGACATCCTATATACAGCTCACCAATGCTTTCATCTGCCTGAAGCTTCAGCGGCCACACATACAAACATTCGGTGCATAGACTCAACAGGAGTAAGTTTACCTGTGTGCTGCTTAAGAGATGAAATAGTTTCCGTTCAAGTTAACAACTGCAACTGTTTTGCTGCCATACCCATCCTTGTCATTGCTATTTGGTCCGCTCAGCCAGTGCAAATAAATGCGGAGCCGCAACGTCGCAAAACTCTCCAAGAGCTTTTTCAGGACATTGGGATGCTCAGCGCATACAACCGCTGGTGATGAAACATTGTGCTCAAGCAGGCTTCTTATTGTCTTGATTGTCTGTGTTAGACGGCAAATGTTTTTTGCTTCGGAAAATTTTTTGAGCACAGCTTCACATGAAGAGAGAAAGGTTAACACAACATGGCTCACATATACAAGGTTCTTGCCATCTTTCACGCATTTTCTCATGCTAACAAGAGCATTCTCCTCGGAAATGTGATCAGTTGTGAGGATTTCCATACACGAACGGCAAGCCTTTTGTGTCTTTACAAAATGACGAACCAAAAAGCCTGCCAATGGGCCACGATGTCGCCTTCAGCTTCACTCAAAGGTTCTATTTCAGCAATGTCATGGCTCGCTACTGACTCTGCGATTTTGCTTTGTACCTCCTTGAGTTTTTAGCAAAGAAGTCTAGCAAGTAGCTGCTGTCATCAATTTCATACCTTGAATACTGTGAAACCTTCAGAAACTGGCTGAGCGACACTATTTTTAGAGCATTTTTCAAGTCGTATGCAGCTTGGCACCGCTGAAACCTATTCTTACGATTGAAAATAAGTTTTCTGGGCAGTCCTGTGTCAACCTTCCTGTCAAAAAAACTTGTAGCCACAATCAAGCAGTTCAGCACCACTGTTGTTGCCATTATTAAGCCTGCTTGACATAGCTTCCACACTTTCTTGACCCCAATTCCCAAATCTTTCGTTACTGTTACTTTGAGTCAGTGTTTCAATGCATACTTCATATTTGCTCTCATTTGTAAAACTCAAGCTAACAACTGTGTGGCGAGATATCATCAGAGTGTACCATTTAAATATGAAGTCGAAAAACGAGGTAGCAGTTTCTGCTTCCAATGGTAGCTTTCCAGTCTTGATAAAATATCTATGGCTGATGGGGCTTTTCGGAAAAACTGCACTGCGAATCCTACTTTCATTTTTCTGAAATGTGCATTCGACAGATGCGCACTACTCACATTTGGAACCACTCGCAACTGGTCTGTGTCCAAGTTCAAAACAGTTTCGAAATGATCTATGGTGACCTCGATACTCGGCAAACAAAATTCTGAAATGATTTCTTCACTCAGATGCAGATAATCATTGCGCAGAAGGCGGCCTCCGATGTTCTTAAGAACATGGAATGGATCTGGCATAAAAACATTGACTTGCTGCTGTTCTGCGGATGAGGCACTTTGACAGAATGACGAGGTGATAAGTTCAGACTCATCCACTTTGCGCGATTAGAGCTGCCCATATCACAAGTGACACAAAACACACGCAAGGAAATGTCCGCACAAAGTCTTTAAGCTTGTCTTTATTGACAAATGAGCCAGTATAATAGTATGCAATGACCTGCTTACAAGGCGCATTGATGCCACCAACCATAACAACGAGTGCATGGTTGGCAGGCTGATCACACTCAGGGAACCCGCATGGGCGTCTGCGTGAGCAGGCGTTTGGTGTGTTGCGACACCACGTACCCGAGCACATGAGCGTTGGACCCTCCCGCGTGTCGCCGAGCGTGGCTTAGCCGTGTCCGGGGAAAAGGGGATCCTGGGGGTTGAGCCGAAGCCGGGCGTTTGGACCTTTACGGCCCCTCGGCAGAGGCAACACACCTCTTCGGCCTCTGCTTCACGTAGACGGCCCCCCTGGGCTGACCCACCCAGGGGAAACCGGCTGGTCGCCTTTTCCTATCCCCCTCTCTGCCCTTTTTCTTTCCTATCTCCTTTCTTTACTGTCCTGTCTCCTATTCTCTTCTGTTACTTCCACGTTTTCATAGGCGGCTCGGGTTAACCTTGTGTATGTGCCCTCTCTTGGGTATCTTATATTGGGTTATAGCAGCAATGCACGGCTGGCGTCTGCAGCCTTACACCTTAAGTGCTGCAATTAACGTCCCCTAGTTGGGCTCCGAGGTGGGTGGCCGCCATTGCCGCCGAAATAAACCGAACTAATATGGGAACACCTGCATTTCCCCGTCTACTTGATCGTCACCCTCACAAGAGGGGGCGCACCGATGAAATATTAAACCTATTCAGACCGAAAGAAATTTTTTCCCGATTCCAAGTTGTGCATAGTGAAAAAACTGAAAAACCAGCTCGAACCGTATCCCCTTTTCTTGTTGCGAAAGGCTTGACTGACGCCCTTGGCCCAGGTTACAAGGTCACCAAAATGGCGAGCGGGGACCTCCTGCTTGAGATCCGTGACAAAGCGCAGCACAATAAATTGAACAAGCTTGTGGCATTTGGAGACATACCTGTTACCGTCTCACCTCATCGGTCTATGAACACAGCACGTGGAGTAGTGTCTGATGCAGATCTAATCGACCCTTCCGAAACCAAACTATTGGAAGGCTGGAAAGAACAAAACGTAACAAACGTACAGCGCATCATTATCAGATAAGAAAATAAGGAAATTCCCACTAAACACCTGATCCTGACTTTTGCCACTTGCGATCTGCCACAAACCATAGAAACCGGATACACAAAGTTAGCTGTCAGGCCATACATCCCCAATCCCAGAAGATGCTTCCAATGTCAAAGATTTGGCCACGGCTCGCAGAGCTGCCGTGGTAGACTCACATGTGCGAAATGTGGAACGCAAGGTCATTCCTTAGACAACTGTGAAGCGACACCTCACTGTGTAAACTGTGATGGTGAGCATCCAGCTTACTCCCGGTCTTGTCCGAACTGGAAAAAAGAAAAAGAAATTATCACTCTCAAAGTTCGTGTAAACATCTCCTTCAAGGAAGCACGTGAAAGGTGCTTGCCATTCCACAGCACAATATATGCCGAAGCGACGCGTCAGGGGGCAACGTCGCACCGGCTTCCGCCACCTGCCCAGCCCGCGCGCAGCGAGCCGCCGGCTGTGGCAGCCGCCCCTATGGTGGGAGCAGCCAAGGTTGCCTTGCCATCACCAAACTTGGCCACACCAGTGGCCCCTGCTAGCTCTGGCAGCAGCCAGGATAGCACGGAGGCTAAGGAGGTACCGTCAACCTCCGCAATGGTGGGGACAAAGGCTTCGTCTTCCGAGGCGAAGCCAAACCGACGTACACATCGCTCGTTAGAGCGAGTGTCCAACGCCTCGCAAGAGGCAATGGACACAACTTCTCAGACGGCACACGGAGTGCCTAGGGAGAGGCGACTCTCCCAAGAACGCTCCAAAAAAGACAAGACACCAGTAACAGCGCCTGTAAAAGGCTCTGTAAAATAGGCTGTACACACCCCTTGAAACACACAGCACCTTTTATTTTCCTCCAACATGAATAAAATAATGCAATGGAATGTTAGGTGACTAATCCACAACCTAGACGATATCCAAGAACTTCTCAGTAAATTTATTCCAAAGGTGCTGTGTGTTCAAGAAACACATCTTAACTCCAGAAACACCAACTTCCTACGTCAGAATATAGTTTTCCGAAAAGATCGCGAGGATTATGCCGCATCATCTGGTGGTGTGGCAATCATACTCGACAGAAGTGTAGCCTGTCAGCAAATTCCACTTAATACGGCGCTTGAGGCGGCAGCCCTTCTTGCTGTACTTCTTGGTAAACTCGTTACCATTTGCTCGCTCTACATACCCCCACATTATCCTTTACACAAGCATGAATTTCAATCACTTATAGATGAATTACCAGAACCTTACCTCGTTCTTGGTGATTTCAATGCACACAGCAGCTTGTGGGGCGACACGCGTATCGATGCCCGAGGACGCCTAATCGAACAATTTCTTTTCTCCTCTGGTGCGTGTCTCCTGAATAAGAAGGAACCCACCTACTACAATCTCGCAAACAAAACGTTTTCTTCCATTGACCTCAGTGTAGCTTCCCCGTCTATATTTGCTGAACTTAAATGGGAAGTTATAAAAATCCTTACGGGAGTGACCACTTCCCGATACTGCTGAGATCACCACTACAAAACGAACCTCCACCACAGGCACCCCGCTGGAAGTTGGATATGGCAGATTGGGAGAAATTCCAAAGTCTTACAAGTAGTATCTCGTGGTCTGAAATATCTTCGCTGGGAATTGATGCTGCTGTCGAGTATTTTACATGTTTTATAATTGATGCCGCTTCTGAATGTATACCTGAAATAAGTGGTGCGACTTGCAAACGCCGTGTCCCATGGTGGAACGAGGAATGTCGGAACGCTCGTAGGAAACAGAACAAAGCGTGGGGGTTGCTACGCGACTCCCCAGCTGCGGAGAATCTTGTCAATTTTAAGAAGATAAAATCGCAGGGGAGAAGAACACGTCGACAGGCCAGGAGAGAGAGTTGGGAGAAGTTTTTATCAGGCATCAACTCGTATACAGACGAGGGCAGAGTCTGGAAGAAAGTTAATAAGATAAAAGGGCTACAAACTTATTCACTCCCGTTGGTAAACACACAAGGCGACAGTCTGGAAGACCAAGCTAACTGCCTGGAAGCATATTTTGAACATGTGGCAAGCTCATCCCATTATTCGCCAACATTTAAAAGACGCAAGGCTACCATAAAAAAACAGAAAATAGATAGAAAATGCACCGGAGACGAGGCATACAACCAGCCATTTTGCATCGCTGAGCTCTATGCGTCGCTTAGTTGTTGCAACAAGTCTGCCCCAGGCTCTGACCGCATAGTTTATCAAATGCTAAAACACCTTCCCCATGAAACAAAGAAAACTCTCCTCTGCCTTTACAATGCTATATGGTCCTCCGGTAAGATCCCCTCCCCCTGGAAAGAGGCCATTGTCGTCCCTATACTGAAGCAGGGCAAGGACCCATCGTCTGTTTCGAGTTACCGGCCTGTAGCACTAACAAGCTGTCTCTGCAAACTGTTCGAAAAATTGATAAATCGCCGACTAATACATTTCCTCGAATCAAACAAACTGCTTGACCCGTACCAATGCGGGTTTCGAGAGGGTCGATCCACCGCCGACCATTTGATACGTATTGAAACGCAAATTCGTGAAGCTTTTGTCCATAAGCAGTTCTTTCTGTCTGTATTCCTTGATATGGAAAAAGCCTACGACACCACGTGGCGGTTTGGAATACTTAGAGACCTCTCACACGTTGGTATACGTGGTAACATGTTAAATGTCATAGAAAGTTATTTATCTAATCGCACATTCCGTGTTCGTGAGGGAAATGCTGTTTCAAGACCATTTGTGCAGGAAACTGGAGTGCCACAGGGCGGAGTGCTGAGTTGCACTCTCTTTATCGTAAAAATGAGTTCTTTGCGTCTGTATATCCCAAGAGACATGTTTTACACTGCATACGTCGATGATGTACAGTTAGGTTTCGCCTCGTGCAATCTTGCAATCTGTGAGCGGCAGATTCAGCTTGGTCTGAACAAGGTGTCTAAGTGGGCAGACGAGAATGGATTTAGCCTTAACCCACAAAAGACCACCTGCGTCCTGTTCTCCAGGAAGAGGGGTCTGCACCCCGATCCTGACATTGAGTTGCAGGGACAACGTGTGGCCGTAAAAACAGAACATAAATTTTTAGGTGTGATTTTAGATACGAAACTTACATTTGTGGCACACATACAGTATATAAGAAACAAGTGCATGAAAACAATGAATATTCTAAAAGTGTTGTCACGCACCGTTTGGGGTAGTGACACAAAGTGCCTTTTAAATCTGTATAAGAGCCTCATACTCACACGACTTGATTACGGTGCCATAGTGTACCATTCCGCTACGCCAAGCGCCCTAAGGATGCTGGATCCTGTACACCATCTAGGCATCCGCCTAGCCACTGGTGCCTTCAGGACAAGTCCTGTGTCAAGCTTGTACGTAGAAGCGGACGTGTGGTCGCTTGACATGCAACGTTCATACTTAAGCCTTACCTATTTGCTGAAAGTAAATTCGAACTCGGAACGTCCGTCCTTCTCAATCATAAATGATATGACCAGTGCCACACTCTTTAATAACCGGCCTACAGTAAGAGAACCCTTCTCACTACGTATAAGAAAAATTAGTGCAGAAATGAATATCCCACTACTTGAAAATAATTTGATGGCCCCAGCAAATCCAGTGCCACCGTGGCAGTGGCAACTCATAGAGTGTGATACTTCGTTTGTAGAGGTCACAAAAGACGCTCCAGAGGCACATATCGAGATGCATTTTCTAGAAATCCAGTTCAAGTACTCGTCCTGCACTCAGTTTTACACTGACGCTTCCAAGTCACATGCAGGGGTTTCTTATGCAGTAGTCGGCCCATCGTTCTCCCAGTCCGATGTACTGCACCCGGAAACAAGCATTTTTACGGCTGAAGCCTATGCACTTTTATCAGCCGCGAATGAATATAGGCAAGTCAAAACTCAAACGATCAATAATATTTACAGACTCCCTAAGCGTTGTAAAAGCTATCGTGACTCTACATAGACACAAAAACCCTGTACTCATTGAACTGTATTCTGCTCTGTGCAAAGCATATATGTCTAACCAGCATATTATTTTGTGCTGGGTGCCTGGCCATAGAGGCATCGAGGGCAATGTTCTGGCTGATCAAATGGCCTCATCAACTACATCGCGAGCCCTTAACCCTAAAGCTTCTATCCCTGCCGCAGACCTCAAGCCATACTTAAGAAATAATCTTCGAAGCCACTGGCAGCGCATGTGGGATGCCGAAACGAACAATAAGCTCCATTTAGTTAAACCACAGATAGGTCCCTGGCATCCCGTTACGAAAATACGAAGAACTAATGTGTTATTCTCTCGTTTGAGAATAGGACATACATACGGCACCCACAATTTTCTTTTAACTGGAAATGACCCACCAACTTGTGGTAGATGTGGCGAGAGGCTTACCGTGCTCCACGCCCTCGTGGAGTGCAGGGAAGCCAAAACAGAGAGAAAAAGGCACTTTCCTCTAGCGTACCGGTACTGTCTCCCTCTCCATCCCGCTATGTTTCTGGGTGACAAACCCCTCTTTAACACCAAAGCTGTCCTGGGTTTTCTTAGAGATGTTACATTGCATGTTATTTGCCCAATAGTTTCATAGCGCATCCTCTCTCCAGAGGATGCCGCTGCGATAGTAGTTTTGTATAGCACGCGTCTCCAGGCCCTTGCATTTCAAAGGGCCTGTCAAGGCAGTAGTGCTTTTTGAAAAGACTTATCAGTGATAAATTCTCATTTATCATTATCTTGCAATTTGTTCTTTCGTTTCATAGTGCACCTCATTAGCCATTGCCATAATTTTATTACATATATATTTTACGCATCTTACAGCGATTGTTTTTAGGCCCTTTTACAGCCACGACACATCTACCTTTCGCAATTCATCGCTCCATTGTCAACTTATTAACACACGCCTGACGCTCTTTGGCCATACCTCGCCCTTGCGCCATTAAACACCATACATCATCATCACACTCAGGGAAGGTTATCTTGCCAAGAAAGGAGCCACAGCCGTGGTCAAGCTCCACACCTTTTCTAATTTCCATCTCATCCAAGAAAAGAACGCAGTCCTTTTCAATTCAAGTCCTACATTACCTACGGTTCTCGCTGTGTGAACCCCTTCGCATTCCATTAAGATGTGTTGATTGGCCTCCGGATCTTTACTGCAGTATACACATGTCTCACCTAGTTCCGAATATGTACTCCGATATGTTTTGGTCCTTAGGCAACCGGCTCGAGCATCAAGTAGCAGGGCACTGCCCTTTGTGTTATTGTGCAGAATTTCCCTTCTAATTTCTTTCCTCTCATTCCTGTAAATCTCTATGGTCTTGTTTGTTTCCATTTTTTGCATACAATTCACTGTTAACAGTTTCTGACCACCATGCCCTCTGTTGGATTGCCTCTTTGAAACATCCTTCAGGCAGACTCGCTCGATGGGCGCTACGCCTGAAACGGCGCTATATAAGACAGGCAGCCTGCACAAAGATGCGGATTGTTTGTCCCGCGACCATGTGGCTCACTGTGAGTCTTCGCGAACTGTATCCCTCGACTGCGCTTTTTACGTGAGCAAGTTGCTTACCATCGCCTACGAACAGCGTCAGGATGGCTACTTAAGGGAAAAAATAGAGCGTCTGGAATCCTCCCTCAGCGCCGCCTCTGTGCACATCTTCACCCTGAAGGATGAAACCTTATATCAGCGTAACCTGCACCCTGACGGCCATATCTTGTAGTTAAGCCATCCCACATGCGCTCAACAGTTCGTCTTGAGCTTAAGGACGCCCCAGCCGCTGGCCACTTTGGTATTACTGTCAGATGTCTGTGATCGAAGTTGTTGCAACGACTACATTCGATCCCGGTTCCCTGTTTGCAGCAGCATGATGCTGTGAACCACTAGACCATAGACTACGCAGTGATCCATGTTGGCGGGAAAACGCCCATATGCAGTGTCATATACCCATGATCAAAATAGGCTCGACGACATCTTTCGATCCCGGTACCCTGATCACAGCCGCGCGATGCTCTAAACCACTAGATCATAGAATATCTAGACATCCACGTTGGCGGAAAAACGGCACATGTGCAATGTCAATTACAAGTGGTCCAAGTTGGCAAGACGATTGCTCTCGAAGCCGGTTCACAAATAACGGCAGCGCAATTCTGAGAACCACAAGACCATAGACTATCCAGTTATCCAGCTGTAGGAAAAACGGCACATATGCAATGTCGGATACCCTTGATCCAAATTAGCCCGACGAGATACCCGTTATCGAAGTTCGTGCCATGATTGCTTTAGAACTCGGTTCCCTGATGGGCAGGACGACGCTGTGAACCACTAGACCATAGACTACCAAGCAATCGAAGTTTGCGGGAAAACGGCACATATGCAATTTCAGATACCCGTGATCCGAGTTGGGCGCAGGATTCCTTTCGTAGCTGGTTCCCTGGTCACAGCAGCGCGAAGCTGTGAACCACTAGACCATAGACTACGGAGTGATGCAAGTTGGCGGAAAAACGGCGCATATGCAATGTCAGATAGCACTAATCCATGTTGGCAGACGATTGCTTTCGAACACTGTTCCCAAATAGAAGCATTGCGCTCCTGTGAACCACTAGGCCATACAATATCCCGTGATCCAAGCTGGCGCGAAAACGGCCCATATGCCATTTCAGATAGTCGTCGTCCAAGTGGGTGCCACGATTGCTTTCGATCCCTGTTCCCTGATCGCAGCAGCACGGTGCTGCCAAGCAGTAGACCATAGACTACGCAGCGATCCAAGTTGGCGGGAAAACGCCACATATGCTATGTCGTATACCCATCATTCAAGTAGGCCCGATTATTGCTTTCGAACCCGGTTCCCTAGTCGCAGCAGCGCGATCCTGTGAGACGGTGGACTATACACTACGCAGTGATCCAAGTTGGCGGAGAAACGGCACATATGCAATGTCAGATGACAGTGGTCCAAGTTGGCCCAACGATTGCTTTCGAAACCGGTTCCCTGATTACAGGAGCGCGAGGCAGATAGAGAGGCAGCGAGACAGATAGGCTGCACGCGGAAAGTGCTTAAAGTAGCCTAATAATGCTAATCGAATAAAATGATAGTAACGTATAAACAAGAACGCGTTGTGTCCGGCCGTACCACGTCTCTTATCACTGTACTAGGGCAACTTATTGCTTTTGCTACAGGCCGACCATCACTTCCGCAGCCGCATTCCCGTTTGCGCTGTGTGCGATGCAAGGACGCCATCGACAGACACATATACCCCCGCGAACTATGATGTGATCACCAGCTTCATGACGAGTTGCGGAGAACGCTCGTGATTTCGAACCTGGGAGGTGGTGGATTCTAACACCTTGCGGTGTGTATATTGTGAACCCACTACCGGTGAAACCGTGATTACGTGCAGCAGAACTTCGCGTCTCTGTGTGGAGAGCATAATTAGCTGCACGGCGAACTAGCCCTGGACATGATCAGTATAGTGGGGGCTGTTCGACACGGTGTCACTTTGATTGCGGCTGCAGAGTCGAATCTCGGCAGAATAGCGTGCGTGGCATTTGGGCAGGAGAGATTTGGGGTGGGAACAGGTGTTAAGGGTATAGTGCCGCGGAAACGAGAGAGTCTGTGTTGAGAAAACCACGGTTTGCTGCTCGAGCTGCAACGTCGAACGCCACAGCAAAGTAATTTGGCCAGCTGGTTCTCCCAAGCCCAACCAGCGACACAGGCTAAGTTTACAAGCAAACGGATCAAACGCAATCTGTTGTGGTGCTTCAGCAAATGAAGAACTGCATGCTTTTTTTTATTGCGTTCGCATTCTTGGGGTCCTTGTCGCATTTTTAAAGGTCCTGTGTGTGTATGACTTTACGTGCCAAAACCAACATCTGATTATGAGCCACACCGTAGGGTGGGACTCTGGATTTATTTGGACAACTTGGGGTTTATTTTTGAAAGGCTAGAAACAGTTCACAAACTACGAAGGAAAGTGAGAAAACGCAACATGAGAACTGACTTGCAATTGAATGTTTTTATTCAAGTATATATACAAGAACAGAACGCACGCATCAGGCAATGTCAAAAGAAATCTAGCAAATTAACTGCAGGCTAAAAATTATGATTGACATTCTACGTATCCTCATGTCCGTGTTATTTTTTAAAAGGCACGCTTCAATGGAGAGCCATGCATGCCTACACGCTTACTGCAGTACAGAATATGTGTTCTTTCGAACATAGGCCTGAAACCACAGTGACGACACTGGAGGCAAGAAGTGCAAAGGCAGCTTTTCGCTAAGCAACGCCTTAATGCTCAGTTGAACTGGTATAAACACAATGCTGCATTTGCACTGTATATTTGCATTTACACTTGTGGTCGCTGGTAAACAATGCTGAACGTGGAATAAGTTAAGTGGTCATTTAAATGTCTAGAAACACTGCCACGTGTACCTTGTACTTTTATTTTTGTACTTTACTTGTGATTACACTTTCTTGAAGTATACCCCGCAGGGGCGTCTGCGTCAGCAGGCGTTTCGTGTGTTGCGACACCACGGACCCGAGCACATGGGGGTTGGCCCCTCCCGCGTGTAGCTTTGCGCGGCTTAGCCGTGTCCGGGGAAAAGAGGGTCCTGGGGGTTGAGCCGATGCCGGGTGTTCGGACCTTTAAGGCCCCTCGGCGGAGGCAACACGCCTCTTTGGCCTCCGCTTCACGTAGACAGCACCCCCGGACTGACCCACCCGGGGGAAATCGGTGGTCGCCTTTTCCTGTCCCCCTCTCCGATCTTTTATTGCGATAGCAATTATATGGACACTCAAAAGCAGATTTCTGCCGTCGGCGTCGCCGTCGCCGTGAGGTTCCGTATGACGTCAATGGAGATGAAATCGTCGCCGCGCGCCGCCGAACGCTGTATGTGCGAGTGAAAGGGCGCGAGGGACGCGCTCTTTCACGGGGAGTGAACGCACGGCGGAGAACAAACGCGCGTTCTGCGCCGTGCTTCCTTAAGGGCTGCAGAAGTAGGCGTCTCTTTCCTCCTTTACAATCACCATATATGTAGAGCAAACGCGCCTTCTTCTCACGCACGAAAGGTCGCGGGGGGGGGGGGGGGGAAGGGAGGCGACGTTTAGCTGCGGCACCAAGTGCCTATTTATATCAGAGGCTCCGGCAACAGTCACCAACGCCGCAGGCATTTTGAGCGAACGCGGGCAAAACGCCGACGGCGTCGACAACAGTTCTGCGCGTTGCCGGTTCTGCTGCATGTCCAAGTTTATACAGCTGATAAAGCTAATATCATTATTCCGTATAGCTCTCTCCAAATTTGCTATCGCAATTGATGCTTCGCCTTCCAGGTGAAACTGCGACAACTTTTTTTCTGCTATATTTTTCTGTCTTCACCTGTGCTAAGTGTGGAATACAAGGTCATGCCTCAGACAATTGTGAGGCCTCACCTCACTGCGTTAATTGCGATGGTGACCATCCAGCACACTCCCGGTCTTGTCCAAGCTGGAAAAAAGAAAAAGAAATTCTAACACTGAAGGTCCGTGAAAACATATCGTTGAGGGAAGCATACAAAAGGTACTCACCATTCCACACTACGACTTATGCTGATGCGGCGCGTCAAGGGTCAGCGTCGCAGTGGCTACTGCCACCTGCCCAGCCCGCGAGCCGCGAGCTGTCGCTTGTGGCTCCTGCCCCCAGGGTGGAAGGAGCTAAGTCTACTCCACCCAACCAGCAAACAGGCCCGGTTACCCTAGGGTTACCGGCACCACAACAGTCCTCGGTGACGGCCTGCGCTACGTGTAACGAACCCGCAGGCCCGCCAGCAGCTCCCACGGTGGGTGCAGTCAAGGCTGCCTCACCCTCACCGGCCCTTGCTAGCGCTGGCAACAGCTGGCGCAGCTCAGGCCCAAAGGCAGCCCCATCGACCTCCGGGCTGGTGGGCGCAAATGTCTCGTCCTTCGCGGCGAGACTTTCTCGCGAAACTTCTTGCTCGCAAGAGCGCGTGTCCGGCGCCTCACAAGAGGCAATGGACACTACACCCCTGCCGACGGCGCACCAAGCGTCTAAGGAGCGGGGAGGCTCCCTCGACCGCTTCAGAAAGGACAAATCCCGAGTTACGGGGCCTGGAAAGGGCTCTGTAATCTAAAGCAATATTTCCTTTTCTAGTACACTCAGCACCAAATTACTTTCATTATGGATACACAAATCATACAATGGAACGTCAGAGGTCTTCTTAGGAACCTCGACGATTTCCAAGAACTTCTTTACCAACACAATCCAAAAGTGCTGTGTGTACAGGAAAGTCACCTAAAATCGGAACATGCAAAGTTTCTCCGACAGTATGTTACGTTTCGTAAAGACCGCGATGATGCTCTTGCATCTTCAGGCGGTGTTGCCGTTATAATTCACAAAAGCATAGCGTGCCAACGTTTAAAGCTGCAAACGCCACTTGAAGCAGTGGCGGTTCGACTTGTTCTCCTAAACAAACTCGTCATCGTTTGCTCGCTTTACATACCCCCACATTACCACCTACACAAACATGAATTTCAGTCCTTTATAGACGAATTGCCGGTACCTTGTGCTTGGGTATCTGAATGCACACAGTGGTCTGTGGGGTGACTCTCGCATCGATGCGCGGGGCCGTCTAATTGAAGGCTTTCTCTTCTCATCCGGTGCGTGTCTGCTGAACAAAAAAGAACCTACATATTATTTTGAATTGAATTGAATTGAGTTTATTAATCACATGAAGATTTGTACATTGGGTATGATATAAAGGTGGGGCCCTATAACTCTCGCAGGAGTTGTGGAAGGGGCCCCTATGTTATATGCTGTTATATAAAGACTTGAGCGCGCGCGAAAAAGAATGTGTGAGACAATACAAATATGGTACATACTCATGAAGCAAGTGATGCGAGCATGAAAGAGCGAAGATTAGTTTTGTAGCTAATAAATGGCTGTTGTGCTGTAAGATCTGTTGGTAATTTATTCCAGAGCTGCGATGCGGTATGCGAGAATGTAAATGATCCATAATTAGTGCGAGATTTAGGAACGGTTAGAGTTTTCGAGGTGACTGATCGTAGAGGATATGTGGTATTTTGATAATTTTTACAGAAGGACATAGTACGATTTCGTACATGATTTTATAGAGAAAAACGAGAATGTGGTAATCAATGCAACGTTTCACCGGTAGTATGTTAAGTAATGGGTAGGCGAATGTGATTGAGTCCGTTCTTTTTTAGGAAGAGAATAGCTCGAAGAGCTGTATTTTATGGTGCAATAATTGGCAATAAAGTGGTGGGGTACGTGAGTCCATATATGGTAATAGCATAAGTAATATGCGAATGTATAAAACTGACATAAAGTGTACGGAGTGTGTTCAAAGGGTAGATGTAACGTAGTTTATACAGTATTGGGAGTTTCCTATAGATGGTTAGTGTAATTTCGTGGATATGTTTATGCCATTTTAGTTGACTGTCGAGGTAGACGCCCAAAAATTTCATCTCGTTAACCCTTTCCAAAGAAGAGCTGTTGAAAATTAATGTTTTAGTGTTCATTAGTCGGGTGTTTTTTGCAGTGAATACTATATAGTTACTTTTTTTGTGTTTGCGAGAAGACAGTTAGATTGAAGCCAGTTAGATAGTCTTAGCAGGACATCATTGCCTTTTTTGTAAAGGTCTGTTTCCGTATTAGCTGTCAGGAAAATATTGGTATCGTCCGCGTATAAAATGCAGTCTTCTGAGAGATAGTCGGGTAAATCGTTGATGTATGCTACAAAAAGAAAAGGTCCTAATATGGATCCCTGGGGAATTCCGCTGTTAGTTATCATTTGGGATGACGACACATTGCCAACCACTACGTACTGTTGCCGGTTTTTCAAATATGTGCTAATTAGGCTTAGGGGCGCTCCACGAATACCATACTTTTCAAGTTTTTTTAGCAATATGTCGTGGTTAACAAGATCAAAAGCCTTGGTCAGGTCCATGAAAATACCCATGGTTAATAATTGTCTTTATATGTTTATTTTAGTTTTTTCCACAATGTTAATTAACGCTGTCTCAGTCAACTTACTTTTTATATATCCGTATTGCTCTTTAGCATAAACGTTGTGCGCTGTGAAAAACTTAACTAATCGGTCTAGCGCTACTTTCTCAAAAACCTTAGAAAACGGGGACAATACGGATATTGTCTTGCAAACAAAACTTTTTCTTCTATAGATCTCAGCATAGCTTCTCCATCCATATTTCCTGAACTTGATTGGGAAGTTATAAAAAACCCTTACGGGAGCGACCATTTCCCAATACTGCTGAGAACACCAAGACAATACGAATCAATACCACACGCCCCCCAGTGGAAGGTCGATGCAGCGGACTGGAAGAAATTCCAAACACTTACCAGTACGCTCTCGTGGGCTGACATTTCATCGCTCGGAATAGACGGTGCCGTCGAATATTTTACTAATTTCATAATTGATGCAGCTCTTAAGTGTATTCCCCAAACAAGTGGACTTTCTAGCAAACGCCGTGTTCCGTGGTGGAATGAACAATGCCGGAACGCACGTAGGCAGCAGAACAAAGCATGGAGGCAGCTTCGCGATTCTCCTACTGCTGAAAACCTTGTCAATTTCAAGAAAATCAAGTCCCAAGGTAGGAGAACGCGCAGACAAGCCAGGAGAGACAGCTGGCAAACATTTTTATCAAGCATCAATTCATACACGGATGAGGAAAAGGTTTGGAACAGGGTCAATAGAGTAAGAGGATGACAAACACATCCGCCTCCCCTGGTACACACGCAGGGAGACAGCCTGGAGGACCAATCGAACCATCTGGGTGCACATTTTGAGCATGTGTCCAGTTCATCACACTATTCTCCAGCATTTACAAAATGCAAAGCAGCAATATAAAAACAAAAACTACACCGAAAGAGCACTGGGAACGAGCCATATAACCTACCATTCTCCCTAGCAGAGTTGCATGCATCACTCATCTGTTGCAACCAATCTGCCCCAGGCTCTGACCGCATACTCTACGAAATGTTGAAAAACCTGTCCTCTGAAACAAAGAAAACCCTCCTCTGCCTGTACAACTCTATATGGACCTCCGGCAAGATCTCCTCTGCCTGGAAAGAGGCCATAGTAATCCCTATCCTGAAGCACGGCAAAGATCCATCGTCTGTATCCAGCTATCAGCCCATAGCTCTAACAAGCTGCATCTGCAAAGTCTTCGAGAAGATGATAAACCGCCATCTGATACATTTCTTAGAATCAAGCACGCTGCTTGACCCATACCAGTGTGGGTTTCGCGATGGCCGATCCACCACTGACAATCTGATACGCATAGAGGCTCAGATTCGTGAAGCCTTTGTCCACAAGCAATTCTTCCTGTCTGTTTTCCTGGATATGGAAAAGGCATACGACACCACGTGGCGGTTCGGAATACTGAGAGACCTCGCACACTTTGGAATACGTGGCAATATGCTGCATATCATTGAAAGTTGTCTGTCCAACCGCAGATTCCGTGTTCGTGTGGGCAATGCCCTATCAAGACCATATGTGCAGGAAACTGGAGTACCACAGGGTGGTGTGCTTAGTTGCACCCTCTTTATTATAAAAATGAACTCTCTGGGTCTGTACATCCCACGCAACATATTTTATTCAGCATATGTCGACGCTGTACAAATAGGGTTCACCTCATGTAACCTTGCAATCTGTGAGCGGCAGGTTCAGCTTGGTTTGAACAAACTATGTAAATGGGCAGACGAGAATGAGTTTAGGCTTAACCCACAAAAGTCCACATGCGTCCTCTTCTCCAGAGAGAGAGGTCTGCACCCTGATCCCAACATCGAGATGCAGGGTGAGGGTCTACCTGTAAAAACGGAACACAAATTCTTGGGCGTAATTCTAGACACAAAGCTAACATTTATCCCACATCTAAAGTATCTAAGAAACAAGTGCATGAAAACAATGAACATCTTGAAAGTGTTGTCTCGCACTGCGTGGGGTAGTGACACAATATGTCTGTTAAATCTTTATAAGAGCCTCATCCGATCCCGTATAGACAATGGTTCCATTATATATCACTCCGCGACGCCGAGTGCCTTAAAGATGTTGGACCCTGTCCACCATCTGGGTATCCGCCTTTCTACGGGTGCGTTCAGAACAAGCCCCGTAGAAAGCCTCTACGCTGAATCAAATGAATGGTCGCTCCATCTGCAGAGAACGTACTTATCCTTTGTGTATTTCCTAAAAGTAAACAAAAGCAATACACACCCTACCCACACAACTATAAACGATCTGTCCAGTGCCCAAACCTTTCTTAACCGCCCTTCCTTGAGAAAGCCCTACGCACTGCGAGTAAGAAGCCTTGCCGAAGAAATGGATGTGTCGCTACATGAGCACGATGTCATGCCCCCTCCTGTAGAGCTGCCGCCATGGCAGTGGCAACTGATTGACTCTGATGTGTCCTTCATTGATGTCACAAAGCATGCGCCGGTCGCACATATCCGTATGCACTTCCTCGAATTGCAGCACAAATACTCTTGTCCAGAATATTTTACTGACGCTTCAAAGTCGCATGCTGGCGTGTCTTACGCAGCGATCGGTCCATCCTTTTCGGCTGCCGGAGTTCTCCACCCAAACACAACGATCTTTACAGCGGAGGCCTACGCCATCCTGGCGGCGGTTAAATACATCAAACAATTACACATACCCAAGGCAGTCATCTATACTGATTCTTTAAGCGTGCTGAAGTGTTTAAAACTCTAAGTAGGCGCAGAAACTTCGTAATTATAGCTCTCTATTCCATCATTTTCACCGTGTATGCATCCAAGCAGCCAATTGTGCTATGCTGGGTGCCAGGGCATCGCGAGATCGAAGGGAATGAGTTGGCCGACAAACTAGCCACATCCGTTCATACAGACGTTGCCACTTCGCCCATAGCCGTCCCTGTAATGGACCTAAAACCCTTTATCAAGAAAAAGGTCAGGGCCTACTGGCAACGTCTGTGGGGCAGAGAAACGAGCAACAAACTACATACTATCAAGCCTCATCTCGCTCACTGGCCGCCAGAATCGAAAACACGCCACACACAGGTTACACTTTGCAGACTCAGGATAGGACACACATACAGTACACACGCATACCTATTGTCCGGTGGTGATCCGTCTATCTGTGATGACTGTGGTGAGCTACTCAGTGTACTTCATGTCCTCCTGCAATGTCGTGAACTGGAGCCTCAGAGGAAAAAACATTTTCCGTTACCATTACGGCAGAATATTCCATTGCATCCATGTATGTTTTTGGGCAATGAACCTCTTTTTAACTACCAATCAGTTCTCGCGTTTTTAAAGGATATACATGATTTCCGAGTTATCTATCCAGGTGACGTGTAGCACGGCCTCTCTGCAGAGGCCGCTGCTGCGGTATTTTATTAAAGAACGCACGTACCTCCTGGTCTTTGTCCACAAAGACCTTCGGTAGGCTGGTTGGTTAATTGGGGTTTAGTGGCGCAAAAGCGACTAAGGCTATGCTGCGCCAAACACAAGGTGTTATGAATAAAAATTTTGAAACAGCAAAGGCTGTGTTTGTTATAACCTGTTTAAATAGCCAGTAACTTCTAGAAATTTAAAAAGGTGTGGTAATGGCACTAGTGCATCATCTCCTAAAACTAAGGCAGGGTGTAACGGTATGTGTAATTTGTAAAAGTTCTGCAAAAGGTTTCGTCTCTCTGTTTCTATATGTTTACATGTCAGTAAAATGTGCATGACTGTGAGCGGTTCATGGCAATTCTCGCATATTGGTGGGTCTTTTTTTGTGCGTAAAAAGTTGTGTGTGAGGTGTGTGTGCCCAATGTAGTCGACATAAGACTACTTCAATGAACCGTTCCTGATGACTACACGACTTCCATTCGCCAAGTACGGGTTTAGTGAGATGTAACTTGTTGTTTGTACAATGATCCCATTCGTGTTGCCATTTTGACCTCACGGCCTTCCGAATCGCGCGCATACTATCTTTATATGGGAGCGTTGTGTTTGTTATGTCTTTGTATGCTGCCATTGATGCACATCTATCAGCTGCTTCATTGCCGGGTATTCCAACATGGCTTGGTACCCAGCAAAATCTAATTGATCTGCCGTATTTGTTGGATGTTAGCAGGTTTAAAATATTCCCCAACAGGGGTTCACATTCCGATTTCACGTGTAGAGCCTTCAGTGTGCTTAAGGAATCAGTGTATATGACTGTGTTTTTGTGTTTGTCAGCGATGATCTTTTTAACTACAGTCCATATTGCCTAGACTTCTGCCGTGTAAGCAGAGGCGTGCTGTGGTAGTCTAATACTTGTTTCCCAATTTTTTGTCACGACCCCCACGCCAACGTGTTCTTTTGTTTTAGAGCCATCAGTGTAATATTCCATGTAATTTTTATATTTGTCCTGAAGAGCGCGAAATTCTTGTATGATGTGTTCGTGTGGGGTGTCATTTTTCTTTAGAGGGGTTAATGCCCAGTCGCATACCTCTATGATCTCGCACCATGGGGGTAATCGTTGTGGCCTTTTAGCAACCTGAAGGACCTCATGAGGAATGTCATAATCACGACAGTTTTCTTCATATCGCAGCAGAAGCGGTTTAATCATGTTTGGTTTATTTGTGTAGTGTAAGCGTGAGTTGCACTGTGTGACTATGTTGTAGCATATGTGTTGTGGTGATGACTGAATTCTAAGTATATAGGAAAACGTTAGTAACACTCTGCGGTGCTGTAAAGGAGGCTCATTGCATTCAGTGTATAAACTCTGGACAGGTGATGTTCTGTAAGCACCACTTGCCAGTCGTAGTCCAAGGTTATGAATTGGGTCAAGTCGTCGGATGTAAGACGGTCTGGCGGATTCATAAATGATGCTACCATAGTCTAATATGCTACGTAGTAAAGAGCTGTAGATGTGTAGCAGGCTTTTACGGTCAGAGCCCCAGCGCTTCCGTGACAAGACTTTGAGGATGTTAAGTGCATTGTTCCCTTTAATTTTAAGATTATTTATGTGCGCAAGAAAGTTCAACTTTTTATCAAACAGAACGCCCAGAAACTTGTGTTCTTGTTTTACCGGTAGTATGGCTTCCTGTAACTTAAGCGTGGGATCTGGTTGCAGGCCTCTTTTGTGTGAGAAGACAACACTAATTGTTTTTTCAGTTGAGAAACGAAAACCGTTTTCAGATGCCCACTGCGTGAGTTTGTTTAATGTAATTTGAGTTTGCCGTTCGCAGGTTGCCATGTTCGATGCACGACATGCAATTTGTAGATCATCCATATATAACGAGTGCATAACAGATGGTGGAATTACATTGTTTACCGAGTTCATTTTTATGACAAACAGTGTTGTGCTTAATACACATCCCTGTGGCACACCATTTTCTTGGATGAATATGCGTGAGAGCACCGTTCCTAAACGCACTTGAAAGGTTCGGTCGGACATGAAATCGGCTATCCATTTGAGCATTCTACCGCGGATCCCTAAATCCGCTAAGTCCCTCAAAATACCAAACCTCCATGTTGTGTCATATGCCTTTTCTAAGTCGAAGAAAACTGTGAGACAGTATTGTTTGTGTAGAAAGGCAGTACGTATCTCGTGTTCTAGCCGGACTAGATGGTCTGTTGTAGAGCACCCTTTCCTGTACCCACTCTGATGGTTGTCCAGCAGGTTCTCGGTTTCAAGGACGTATGTCAATGTTATGTTTATAATTGTTTCATATGACTTTGCAAGACAGCTTGTGAGTGCTATAGGCCTGTAGCTGGTTGCTGTTGTAGGATGCTTTCCAGCTTTCAAGAAAAGGGATTATAATTGCTTTCTTCCACTCATTCGGCATTTTTCCCGTTTCCCAGATTACATTGAAGAAGCGAAGTAAGGTATCCACTGCTTTAGGGGAGAGATGTGCGAGCATTGTATAATGTATTCTGTCTGGACCGGGAGCTGTCTTTTTGCCAGAAGTGAGTACCCTGTAGAGTTCTTCGAGTGTTAAGGGGGTGTTATATGACCTCTCGGAACTTCCTGTTGTCGGAAGCTTTTGTTTTTCTGCTGATTGCTTATATTTTTGAAATTTAGGAGAAAAGTTTACCGAGCTTGATATGTCATAAAAATGCTGCCCTAATATGTTTGCTTGCTCTTCTAAGTTTGTTTGCTTGCCTGGGGTTGAGAGTATTGGGATTGTGTAAGGAGTGTAGTTCCCTCTAAACTTACGAAGTTGATCCCACATTCTTTTGGATGTTATTGAGCTATTTATGGATGATATATAATTTTTCCATGACTGTCTTTCGGCTTGCCTGCGTGTGTACCTGGCTTTCGCTTTTGCTTTTTTGAAAAATAGGAGATTATCTTGTGTTGGGTATCCCCGAAAGATACCCCACGCTTTGTTTTGCAGCTTTTTAGTTTCTGTACATCCGTTCGTCCACCAGGGTTTTAATTTCTTTCCTAAAAAGCCAGAGGATTGAGGTATTGTCTGTTCTGCTGCAGCAAGTATACAATCAGTAATTTTTTCATTTAATTCATCTATATTTAGACTATCTGGTATGTCATCCAGACTGGCCTTTTCCGTGAAGAGAGGCCAGTCTGCTAGATGAAGTTTCCAACGGGGTGATCTTGATGGTGTGGTTGGGAGAAGGGATGTTTTTTGAATGATAGAAGGCATATGGTCACTACCGTAGGGATTGTCGATAACACTCCATTGGAAATCGTTAAAGATAGATGGGGAGCACAGCGCCAGATCTAGACAGCTCATAGCTCCTGTGCTTGGGGAGCAGTAAGTTGCAGCACCAGTGTTTAAAAGGCATATGTCATTTGTTAAGATAAAATCTTCAAGTGTTTGTCCTCTGGTGTCGTTTGTTTTACTACCCCATAACGTGTTATGTGCGTTAAAATCACCCGCTATTAAAAAAAGGTTCGGGTAGCTGGTTTAAAATTAACTCTAGGTCTCTTACAGTAAAATGTGCGTGTGGTGGAATGTATAGTGAGCAAATGGTGATGGTTTTGTGTGCTAAAATGGTGACAGAAACGGCTTCTATGTGACTGTTAATGGCAACTTCTCTGGCTGCAATACCTCCCTGCAGAACAATGGCTACACCACCCGAAAGCCGGCTTGCCTGGGTACGGTCAAGTCGTACCACAGTGAAGCCTTTTAAAACATTTTTATGTTTTTCGCCTAGGTTTGTTTCCTGCAAGCATAGGGCCACAGGAGAGAAGTTACTTAGCATGTCTTTGATGTCACCTAAGTTGCGTAAAAGTCCTCTGCAATTCCAGTGGATAATAAAAGCCATTTTAAAACTGAAGGGTAAAAATGGCATTACGATTGAATAGGATATAAGATGTTAGGTGACATAGATGTTGAGAAGGCTAATAGAATGGAGTGATAACCTTTAGGGAATCACTTTCTTGATTAGCGTGGTTATTGGGACTGTGTCCCTCTTTGCGCGCTCGAGAGAGCGCTTGTCCTTCGGCGTCGACGACACCGGGGTTTTGGAGTCGACCTCCATCGCTCTCCCTGAGGCGCTGGAGGAGCGAGAGTTGGGCGCCGAGACACGTGCCTCGGGCCTTGGGGTTCGATTGATTTTAGGGCCCAGCGGGACTGGTGTCCGCGGTCCTTCGAAGAGGATGGAGCAGTGCTGACTGCTTCCACCACGGGGGCGGGAGGGGTCACTGCAGGGCCACTGTGTGTGGGCCCGCAGGACTCCTGAGGCCTCTGTGACGCTGCCCCCACCTGCGTCACTTTGGCATAACTTCTTCTCGAAAGGTAAGACAGTCGCTTTCTTGCTTCGTAGAACGAGATTTTTTCTTTCAGAGTTAGTGCAATTACTTCTTTTTCTTTTTTCCAGCAAGGGCAGGACCGCGAGTAAGCTGCATGGTCCCCTTTGCAGTTTACACAGTGTAGAGAAGAAGTGCAATTGTCAGATTGGTGATTATTTGAGCTGCATTTAGCACAGGTTGTTTGTCCTCGGCATGCGTGTGAAGCATGTCCGAACCTTTGACACTTGAAACATCGTCTGGGGTTCGGGATATATGGCCTGACATTTACTTTTACATATATTGCATTGAGAGAGGTAGGCATTTCGCTTGTTCCAAAGGTGAGTATTACATGTTTTGTCGGGATTTCTTGATCGTTTCTGCGGATGACAATTCTTTGTACTTTGGTCACGTTTTGTTCCTGGAAACCCTCCAGCAGTTCCTCATCGCTCAAGCCAAGGAAGTCCTCCTCGGATATCACACCTCTACTTGTGTTTAGAGTTCTGTGGGCTGAAATTGTAACTGTGGCATCACCAATACTGGTAAGTTCTGAGAGCTCTTGTACTTGATCTTTATCATTTAGTTCTAGGAGGAGGTCCCCGCTAGACATTTTTGAGGCTTTATATGTCGGTCCAATTTTGTCTTTTAGGCACTTGGCTACCAGGAAAGGAGACAGCTTTCTCACGGGTGTGTTGTTTTCACTATGGACTACATGATACTTGGGGAATGCTGGGGTGTTGCTCCGAAAGGAGAACTGGAACGTTGCTTCGGTGCGGCCTCTTTTCAGAGGCCGATCATAGACGACAGAGGTTTGTGCTGCCATAAGAAGATGTATATGTTCGGCAACAGCGCCGACCACCCACCACGGAGCCCAACGAGGGGACGCGGCAGAGCTTGTACACAAGTCTGCACGACGCCAGTCGTACGCCGCTACTATAACCAAATATGGTGTACCCAAGGTAGGATAGCCACACACGGTTAACCCTTGCCGCCAGGAAGAATGGAAGTAAATGGAAGAAAGTAGCAGACAGCACAGGCTAAAAAGTGTGAGAGAGAGACGAAGATTGGGAAGAGAGAGACAGGAAAAGGCGACTACCGATTTCCCCCGTGTGGGTCAGTCCGGGGGTGCCGTCTACGCGAAGCGGAGGCCAAAGAGGTGTGTTGCCTCCACCGAGGGGCCGTAAAGGTCCGAACACCTGGCATCGGCTCAACCTCCAGGATCCTCTTTTCCCCGGACACGGCTAAGCCGCGCAAGCTACACGCGGGAGGGGCCAACCCTCATGTGCTCGGGTCCGTGGTGTCGCAACACACCAAACGCCTTGCTTACGCAGACGCCCCTGCGGGGCCTTCGGTAGGCGTCGTGCAACTTTTATACCCTTAATTTTAGCACCATGACCACTTCTCATACATTCACGACCCACGGATCACTCCACACGTCACTGCCATAATTCTATTCGATGTATGTTTTACGTTCATATACCGCGATTTGTTCTTAGGCCCCTTTACAGCCACATAGCATCCTATCATGGAAACTCACTGATCATGGCAAACATACCATTCATTGTCTTGGCGCTCTTTGGCCACATTAGGCCCTTGCGGCACAAAACACCAAAAATCATCATCACCATTCTTGAAGTATAATTAAAATGTGTCACAGAATGGTATCATAGGTCACACTCCATGTTTCCTGCTGTGTAATAACCCAAACTTTGTATTCAATGTGCATGCAGTGTCCCTAGTCGCCATGACACTAGGCCTGTTTGATTCGCACCCTCTCAACCAGTTCCCTAGGTGCTGCACTATGCCATTCGTTTCAGCGGTGCAGTAATGTTGTCCTATGAACCATGCCATTAATATCAAAATAATCACAAAAGGTGCTGGGCTGGTTCACAATATTTCTACACGTTCCATACCGGCGGTGGCGAAACATGGTGCAGGCGTGCTGGTGCAAAGCAACAGACGATGCAGCACACGGGCGTAAGCACCACTGAAAGCATGCTTACGCATGTCTGCTGTGCCTAAGCAACGCGAGGTGTCCTTACGCCTCAGTATCCGATCATACCTGCAGTTTAGGACCTCTCACACTGACATGATTGGCGCTCTCTAATCGGACAAAACATAATGTCTGCATCGTGTCTGCACCTTGGCATTTGTTTCGAGTGCCGCGTTGTGCCTGCATCGATGAAATTATTTGAGATGGCCAATTTTTTTACCTTCTTGTAGCCGCTGTGAACTGGTTCATAATGATGCAGGTGAATAGAAAGAACCAATTGTGGTAGCTTATGTCACAGCAGCAAATATGTGCAGGAAGGTCTGGAATGAAGACTTGCTTGTATACGATAATTATTATGCAGTTATATTGCAATCTGAATTCAATTTTTAAATTATTTTGAGAAAGACAGCTTAAGATATAAAACTCTGTTTTGTCTTTCGCGATATAACAGCACAAGTTCTCAGACGAATGGCACTATACTTTTTTTAATCTTTCTTCGCAGCATGGCATGTTTATGGAACACACACTATCAAACTAGTTGGCATTGCAACGCAATTATGAATATTTCATGCTAAGCAAACAAATAAAATCTGACAAAGATAACCTCAACGTTTATCGCTTCTCTTGTATTGGTCAAATATAGCCTTCATTTACCCTTTCAAAGCTAGTGAAGCATAACAAACACGACCGGTGTTCAAACCCAGATAGTGCAAATTTAACAGGCATTGATGATTCAAGGAAAATGTCACTGGATGGGGAAAGTCACGGTCGAGCTGTCTGTAAAGAAGGCAAATGGCCTTCTGCTGGACGGCTTCCAGTTTTAATGTTGCTAGCTTGTGTGCATTCCATACAACACCACCATGTTGTAAAACAGGTCATATTAGCCCAGTTTATATAGAAAGTTTAGCGTTGCTGGTAGATGATTTGGGCATTCGCTGCAGCTACAGAAGTACTTAAAAAGCTTTAGCACAAATGATATCAACATGCTTATACCAGGACAAATGATAAGACAAGATGAAGCCTAAGCACTTGCATTGAAAAACCCTGTCTAAAGTTAGTCTGTTATTTGAATAAATAGAAATAATGTGTGATTTATGTTTACGAAGGACTATATGACAATTTTGTAGAAATCATTTACTGCCTGCCAAGCCTCACACCAGGCACAAAATTGCGAAAAAGGATAATTTAGGCAATGACGGTGATGAGAATTAATTTTCTGATATAGAAAACAATCGCCAGCACACAATCAAATGCTACATTCTGTGTTACTGGGGAGGTCACTTATGTAAAATAAAAATAGTAAGCTGGCAAGCGCAGACGCCTGAAGAACACGTGATGGGACGCCTAGTACGGCACTATCAAACGAGTTGAAACTAACAAACTGCAAACAATTGAAGAGAAAGTTAGAAATGCAGTCAAGTAATATAAAGTTTTAAGAGTACTGCTCAGCTCGTTCAGTAGTTAGAACAAATAACGCTGTCAAAAGCCTTAACAACATTTACGAAAATGGCATCTAACTAGCTTCTATTCTCAAAAGCATGAGCGAGGCCGTGAGTGAATTCCATAAACGGTGGGATGGTACTAAATCCGTGCAAAATGCCAAGTTAAACCTTAGATAGGCATTATGTGATTCAACGAATTCAACAATATGCTTATAAACTATGCTTTCTAACATTTTACTGGACTAAGGTGTCACTAGTGAGGAACTATCATCTCCTTGACCTGCGGTGTACCACCATAGACGAGTGTTTGTACCCCAGTGATTGTGCATCGTGATGAAGCTCATCGCGCTCTCCCTACTTTTCTGGAATTAACTAACCTAACTTCACGTTTGTAACTTAGAGGCTGTTTCTTCTATTTAACGTTTTATAGTAGTATGGCCTGAAGTTACCTGCTGTGACCGGCCCTACTCTGTGTGATCTGAACAGTGTGTTCTACTTTATTCTTTGAGATTGGTTATCTGGCTCTTTCTTTCCTCTTTCCTCCCCTTCTTCCTATCTTCCATTTCTATGCTTCGGTCTCCTCCTTTCTGAAGAGTAAGCAGGTGTTGTGCCCCTTCCAGTGGCAGTTGCCAGCCTTGTTCCTGGCTTTCCCTTTCCTGTGTATGTGTTTTCAAATCCAACAGTAATAATAAAGAATAAGGTGTAAAGAAGATCAATCAATATATAGTTACAAAAGCATATATTTAGCACGTTTAAAAAGGGTGACGACCTTTGTTTGTTTTCAAGATGAAGGAACAATACGTGTTGTGAGAGAAAGCTGTAAAATAATAGCCATACTGAGGAGCACACAGGGAATAATGTACGAAAATGCATTAGGAAGTATGTGAGGGACGCCACATTTCTTAGATGCGCCTTCATTGAACTACAGTGTAGTTCTTAAATTTGCAGACGTACTTCTATATTCTAACAATGTTATTAAGGCATAGAACGTTAAAAATAGAAAGAATAAATGATACGGTAGTGTTGTCAATAAGAAACGAGCCGCTAAGGGTGCATGCACCAGTAAAACTCCACCACATGTGTTTGACTCCTGCAGATTGCTTCAACTTCCGTTGAAGTCGCACCATCTTTCTACACCTTAGTTAGAGAAGTTTGGCTTTCTTTGCAGAGCGAAGAGAATTGCAAAAAAGCACATAAAGGTGGAGAGGTTTGGTATAGCCAGTACAGTAAGATATATACTCAAGATACTTACAACACCAGCTAGGTGCTGTCCCATAATTTCAGAAGATAAACTATTTATCTACACACAAGCACAGGGTGGAAAAGAGGGCACAGGGTGACAAAGGCCTTGCCTCTTGGCAAGGCCTTTGTCAGGCCTATTCTGGCATCTGCGAAGCCTCCGAGTGAGTGGGTAAACTCCAGGACTGGAACGTCGGAATTGGAACTTTGGGATCAGCAACAACAGCAAGAGTAGGCCCACATTCGTCCGGCCAGGTCATTCAGCTCGATCGCGCAGCGGAAAGCATCAAATATCGGCACTAGTCACAGAGTCCTTCCAGATGTACTCTCTTGGAACGTCCGCTTTCAAATTCACGAGTGTGACATTTCCGCTTTCTCGTCTCTTTCGCTTGTCGTGCTTCTTTCATCTGTCAGATGAGGATGGCCCTTTAAAAATTGCTATGCTATTTATGACTGTTCACGTTCTTGCTTAAGCATGAAGGTCAGTGACCTCTAAATTCCAGGAAATTTATTAGTATTCTTTAAACTACCGTATATAATTTATCAAAGTAGAATTTTGCGGTCAATTTCTGTTTTGTTTCTTCTGGGTCTTGACGTCATGCCGCAGAAAGTTGTTAGGTCAGTGCGGGACTTCGCGGCGATTTGACGTTAGCTGCAGCTTGCTCAGTCGTCTGCTGTGCTGCTGCATCGGCCCACACAACGAGTAACCGAGAGAACCACAGTCAGCGTCAGAACGTGGCAATGCCCTTGTCCCGCTTGTTGCCCCTTTACAATATGACGTCACGACGCAGCTACATCCTGGTAAACAAAATCGAAACGCGTTGTAGAAAAGCTGATATAATAAATTAGTTACCACGGTCTGATGCTTGGCAGTATTTGTTCAAGGATTCAGAAGTCTGGCACGTTTATTTATAACAAGAAAATGAACAGTCAGAAATATTATGCCAGCACACCTCTAGCACCTTTTTTTACAGCTCCACCAAAAGTCAGTTCTACACGTTCACTAAACATTCAACAGGAAATGGGAACACTTTAATAAAGTTCCTTGCAATATATTTCTGGAAACAAAGTCAACAGATGTGTAGAAATATTTCCATTTTCAATAATGTCTTTATGTCTTTATTATTCAAGTCTTCCGGCTACCGGTATGATTATACCATGTCTTCATATGCTTTCCCTCGGGCGCTTGTTGCAGTTGGTGTCGTTATAAATTTGCATGCCAGTGTAACAAAGATGTTCAAATGAATATGTGCACCTTAGTGCCTTCCGTGTTATATCATCTATATCGGACGAAGCATTGTCTCCTTTCTTTACCCAAAACTCACAATCTGAAGTAAAAAGAGGAACATTGATCGGCAATTCAAAACTTAAACCACTTTCATTCTACCATTTAGTATGCTAGAAAGTACATGAGTCAGGTTGAATACCCCGAAAGGACTACAAGCAAGAGAGGTACCCTTGCTTGAATTCTTGAATATTTTTGAAGGTATTAGAACGGCGACATGGGAGTCTGGGGGGAAGAATGGGGCGGAGGGGTGAAAGTGGAAAGGCGCGGGCCGTTAACTTTAGTAGCTCGGCGTTCGCGTCATCGTGGTGCTTTACAGAGGTGGCGCGGCCCTGTGTGGTGGAGGTATCAAAACAAAAAAGAACAACAAAAAAACATGCTGACGTTTGGAACTTCTGAACGTGTTGGTAGTGTTGAAAAGAAAAAAAGAATAAAATAGGAAGGAATCGGCAGAAGGAGCAGGTCTACCAGGGAAAAGGGATTGTATGATTTATATTTGTGTAGAAGCGTGGAGAAAAATGTTAAGCTTACCGGTTGGGGAGGCGCAGTCAAGGGCTGGAAACGCAGGAATAGGCGAGCCTAAGAATCTATGTTAGCTCGTGGCATATATTGTTTTTGCGAATTAGTTATTCATATGCAAATTTTATGTTTAAACTGCAGCTTTTAGCGACTCTATGTTGCGACGTACGAATATTATTACGTAGATATTTAAACTTCTCTGTGAGCTATGATTCCGTATATTTTGTTCGCGCGGGGAGTGGGAATTTCTTTGTAGTATATAGAGCCTTGTTACACCGATTATATGGCCGCGTTGGCTGGTTGGTTACTACTTCAGGTAAATTTTGTTTTGCATCTGTGCATTGGCCGTTGAGCCTTGTATGAACTTGTTATTCAGCCTCACCTGTCTATTGTTTGCTACAAAGGCGACACTCTAGACAGTAGACTACGTTGCCGGGCGTGCAGGTGAAACTCGAAGTTACCTTGTGATGTAGTTGGACGCTGTACTTCTTTCTGTATTAGTAGATTGTATATGTTTGCATGTAGATCACTGGGGCGGCCACCGGGACAGGGAGTTGGCTTCGCCTTTGTCCTTATTTTGCTATGTACAAAATGTTCCTGAACTCGTGATGCGTCAGAAGGCTACTCTGGGCGGGTCCGGAAAGATCCTATTAGGTGTATGGTTGCTGGTGAGAATTGGGTAGTATTTAATAAGGATGTGTGTGTAAAAAGTTAGCAGTAAGAAGTTGTATTGTTGTTCTAGTGATCCTAGAGTGGGGTTTAAGGACCTCGGCTCCCTCAGGTTTGTTTGTATCTTTTGCATCGGTATAATTTTAAATGGCAGTGTTCGAGTGTTTCCTGATTGCTCAAGAGGACCTAGTTTATCTACGTAATCTTGGTTTTCAACGCAAATGGGATGTAATCGTGTGGCTTTTAAGATACCTTTAAAGATACATTGTTTGCGATTTCTGATGTGGTGGCTTCTATATCCTAGATATTGTTGTTGGTCAAAATGTTTCCTATACAGTGTTGTCTTTAGTATCCCATTGTCAAAAAGTGACAGTCACTTTAGCGTATGCCAATGAGGGTGAAGGTGAAAGCCTGCGCACTCAAGAGACATTCATTAAATTACTTGACCTTCTCATTCGAGTGCGTTGTTACTTCTTATTACTTGTTTTAAATGCGATGCATTTCTTGGCGAACATTTGCCACTTTGACAGCATCTGTCTATCTATCTAGCAGCCTACGTCTTGGTGCTTTCAAGGTCGTTCCGTTAACTTGGTATTTACCAAAATTGGCATAATATGACAAGAGTGTAGGACGACGATATATCATAGGTCATGACATGAATATCCTGACATGTGTGTCATGTAGGTCATGAAACAGCTGCTTACGTCTTGTTGTTTTCGGGGTCGTTTCGTTAACTTGGTAGGTACCAAAATTGGCATAGTATGACAACAGTGTATGGCGGCCAAGAAAGATAGGTCACTACATGAATGTCATGAAATTCATTCATTTAAGTCATGAAACAGACGCCTGAAACGACAGTGACCCCACCAAAAAAAGCATTAACACTCAAAACCAGTGAAATGGGTTCTGACGTGGATACTAAGTGAAGGAAACACTAAAGGATGGCGGAAGAAGCCATAGTCATGACCATGACTCAGCAAAAATGAGAATGACTCAGCAAAAAGTTAACACTGAAAAGCTACTGAAATGGGTTCAGACGTGGGTACTAAGTGAAGGAAACGCTAAGGGATGATGGTAGAAGTCATAGTCATGAGCGTGACTCAGCAAGAGTGACTACGAATAAGTGAAAAAACATGCTCAGAAACCACTGAAATGTGTTCTACGTGGGTACTAAGTGAAGGAAACGCTAAGGGATGATGGTAGAAGTCATTGTCATGAACGTGACTCAGCAAAACGACGACTCAGCGAGAAAACACTAATACTGAAAAAACGCTGAAATCGGTTTGGACGTGCGTACTAAGTGAAGGAAACGCTAAGGGATGATGGTAGAAGTCATATTCATGAGCCTGACTAAGCAAAAATTCAATCACCCAGCAAAAGAATAACACGCAAATACTGAAACGAGTTCCGACGTGGGTACTAAGTGAAAGAAATGCTAAGGGATGATGGTAAAAGTCGTAGTGATGTTCATAACTCACCAAAAATGGCAAGGAGTCAGCAAAAAAATATACACTCGACAACTATTGAAATGGTTGCGGACATGGGTACTAAGTGAAGGAAACACTAAAAGGTGGTTGTAGAAGTGATAGTTATGAGCATGATTCAGCAAAAATGAGAATGACTCAGCAAAAAAATTCACACTCAAAAACTACTGAAATAGGTTCGGACGTGGTGACTAAGTGAAGGAAACACTAAACGATGGTGGTGACAGCCATGGACATGAGCATGACTCAGCAAAAATTACAATGACTCGGCGAGAAAATGAACACTGAAACACCACTGAAATGGGTTCAGACGTGGGTGCCAAGTGAAGGAAACACTAAAGGATGGTGGTAGAAGTCACACTCATGAGCATGACTCAGCAATAATGGCAATGACTCAGCAAAAAAAATTAACACTTAAAAACTACTGAAATGGGTTCGGACATGGTTACTAAGTTAAGGAAACACTAAAGGATGATGGTAGTAGTCATAGTCATGCGCATGACTCACCAAAAAATGACAATGACTCAGCAAAAAGATTAACACTCAGAAACTACTGAAATCGGTTCGGACGTGGGTACTAAGTGAAGGAAATGCTAAGGGAAGATGGTAGAAGTCATAGTCATGAGCATGACTCAGCAAAAATGACAATGTCTCAGCCAGAAAAAATCAGCACTCAAAAAACACTGAAATTGGTTCGGACGTGGGTACTAAGTGAAGGAAACGCCAAGGTGTGATGGTAGAAGTCAAAGGCATGACCATGATTAAAAAAATGACAATGACGCAGGAAAAAAATTAACACTCAGGAACTACTGAAATGGGCTCGGATGTGGGTACTTAATAAATGAGACACCAAAGGAGAGCGGTGACAGCCATGGACATGAGCATGACTCAGCAAAAATGACAATGACTCAGTGAGAAAATTAACACTGAAAAAACCACTTAAATGGGTTCGGATGTGGGTAAAGTGAAGGAAACACTAAGGGATGATGGCAGAAGTCATAGTCATGTTCATAACTCACCAAAAATGACGATGACTCAGCAAAAACATTAACACTGATTTCAGCCTGTCGGTAATTGTCAGTGTTGATGGTAGTGTCGGAGAGTTGTCTAGCTTGCAGTAGTGTTCAGGTTTATTTTGCTGTCTGTAAGCCTCGTACTCACAGTTATCAACTCGGCAAATAACTATACTTCTAAACTTATCTGTTTCCATAATAACAATGTCGTTCCGGGAACTAAGATTTGAGACGATTGGACTCCCTGAGGCAGTTATATTTCTGGGTCGCTTAGCTGACTTGGATAGGCTTATAATTTCTTTAGTGACAACTTGTATTTAGTTTGTGACAGTGACGCCGCCTATGACACCTACAGTTTCTGTTGAGTTCTGCGATGACTTCACATCGTCTCCTTCTGTGCCGCCCTCTCTGCCCTTTTCTTCTTCTGCCTTCCCACTCTTCCGCTCCTTCCCCCTCATTTTAGTAACCATGTATATAAACGTCAAACGACCGCACTCATTTCCGTTTTGTGTATCTTCCTTTACAGCCAGCTGACACCGACCGCACGTGACGTCACCCTACTAACCTGTTAAAGCTAACCTTCCGAGGGTGACAAGGCCGCCTTCTACAAAAATATGCCGATCTACTGAAACGTAGACAAGCGTTCTTTAGACACCTGATACCTGTTTGTAACTGTTCTGCTCAATATAAAGCATCATACCAAGGCACATTAATGCAGATCGTTTTCTGAGGGGCCCAACACAGATTGATGCCAGAGGTGAACCATTGGTTCGATTTGCTTCTACCAACCATGTAAGAGGAACATTTTCATCCACCCGACTGTAGCAGAAAGCTACGCAAGGCTCCTGTACAAGTTAATGGTGCATTTGCTGTCCCTACCCCATGTGACATTTGGCAGAAGCTTCAACTTATTCACTCTCTGACGGAAGAGATACTGGGGTCTCAGATGGGGAAGGCGATCGAGCCAGTTGGTCTGCCATATGGTTTAAATGATTCCTACCATGCATGTGCACTGACTGTAGCTCAATACTAGGATGTGAAGACATGCTGAGTTTGTTTATTTTTTTTAGAGGTCTGTTGGGTTTTTGTAGCTTGTCTAATGTGTTTTGCGGCAATAATTGAGACAGAGTGAATTTTCACTCTTGTGAGCTAGGGGAATTGTACTAATTTACTTCATGACAACATGTGTGGCTTGCAATATAAGTAGAACCCGGTTGGGCGTTTCCCCTTCTGTATGAGGGAAAACCAAAGTGCTAGGTGAGATTGGCTCACAAACACAACTCGTCCTACCCGCTGAAAAGCCGTCACATCTGTGCGCACAAGACAGTGACTCTGAGAGACGGTAGTTTGACTAGTAGTAACTTGATGGCCGTGTCGGTGAACTCTCGTAGTTGAGTAGGTAATAAGAGATGTATAACACTACGAGGGAAGGTTAACTTTCCTCGTAGTCTGCGAAGGCTTTCCATAGAAGTGGGATTGGGGTGCCGCTACCGCAGCATTGTGGCGTTCATTCATTCGCAAGCTTGTTCACCTTGTGTCACCTGCTCTAGAATAATGTCAAGCTGAGAGTGCTCTTGCAGACTGGGGGCGTGGAAGTCCTGCAATCACTCCCATGGCAGTTCTGTTCACAACCTCCAGCCTCAGCTACAGCTGTTCAGTCTCCCTGTGGAACTTCTACAACTAGACAATTACCCCAATAGACAACTTGGCCCATTGCATATGAGCAAATGAGCACGCGTCAATAGGTATGGCAATATTATTTGCTAATTGTCCGGAATGGATAAGTGCCGCTGGATAGGCACGCTGACTAAGAAGCGGAGCGGAAGCATGAAGTGAAGAAGTCGGGAAGAGAAAATTGTCAGCAAAAGAAAAAGTAAGCTACAGGGAACGAAAAAAGCAGGCATAAAAAGCAGTCGAATATACAGAAGGAAGTGATGTAAACTGAATGGGGACCGGAGCATGCATTGAACGAGCAATCTTCCACTTTAAAGAAGTGAAAATACTGTCCGTAACGGAAAATTGAAGGAGTCTCCTACTCAGAAGTGAGAAATTTGGCAATGTGGTTTGTCACCACATTGTTTAAATCCTAATTACGTCAACTTCGGCATTAGTGGTGAGACAGGTTGTGCCAGAATTGTAGCGCATTGCAGGCGTTCTTTTATTTACTAGAATTCTTAACAGAACAAAGCACGACACCGCACCGTACGTAAACTACGCATACACGCAAATAACGTAACGAACATGTTAATATTATTTAATGCACATACTACTTGGTGTACTATGGACGTATATATTTGGCATCTGCACTTGAAATCTGTTTATAGTGCTCGCAACTGCTTACGTCAGTCGACTGCGTGAATGCCAGATTCCTTCCGTGGCTCACATATTTGCAAATGAGAGTGCATGCAGTCTTGTGCCTAAATGTTCTCATGCTCGGACTTAACGCAAGATGTTTATTACCTGGTTAGCTAGCTGTTTGCTCGTGATTTATAAATGCTTATTTAACTATTCATGAAATCGGAAAATGTGCCTTTAGTTTTCCAGCTGCAACATCATGAAATGGCCAAATGCCGATTTATTCGAGCTAAAATCGTTTTGGTTGCCTAAAAAGAGGTTAGAGGCACCGGAAAAAACCTCGCTAAACTTGCAAACAGGCAACTTGAACACACTTACGGACTGAATGCGCAACGAGGCGGAATGTCCAATAGTGTTCAATAAAGACTCTTGGGACATTCAAGTTCGCTGGACATTCCGTCTCGGCTGAACATTTTGTCTCATCCTTAAAAAGGCGCTTACAAGAAACCAGGCAAATAATAGAAACAAGACTTATTAGCATTGTTCCTTACTTTTAGTGCATTTTAAAAATTTATCATTACCAACTCGGCCAGTTGGTTATGTTTTTTTTTATTAAAGTGCCCTAAAAGTACGAAGGCATTACATTAGGGGGACACAACCATGAATAAAACAGGGTAGCGCAACTTCTTCACATACACAACTAAGCATAAAAACAAACTACACAATGAAGCAAATATTGAGTTGCAACATAACTAATGTGTCTTTGATCAATAAATGTTGAAATAATAATTATAACAGCTATTCCAAACACTTCAGACACAATTTACAAATGCGTCGTAACCAGAAATACATGCGATGCCACAACCAAAAACACAACTCCAAAAAAGAAAGAAAAAACAAGAAAGAAAACAGTACAGCGACAATGACGTATTGCAATCGATCTGCAATGTGTCAGGAAGATGATAATACTTTTGAAAGTATTGATAACCGACACAGTTTATAGGTTAAATAAGCGTTTCAGACTGTTTACAAATCCGCTATGATCAGATCAGTGATGGCTGCGATTTCAGCCGGAAGCTGATTCTAATGACGGATGGCAAGAAGTAGCGGTGAGTGAAAGAACAGATTAGTTCGGACGAAGATGGGCTCCACTTAAGCTGATGATCAAGTCGTGGGGACAAGCGATGAGCTGGTGTGATGTGAAGCGTATCGCGTGATGACTGATTGTGCTAAAGCCATAGGGTTAGTATTTTCTCTATAAGTTACGCAATCATCAGCAAATAATCTTACCGTGGAACACAGACCATTACTGATATCGTTACTAAAACTAAAAACAAGATTGGCCCGAGCACGGACCCTGTGGCACACCAGATTTAACGTGAATTAACAGAGAGGAGTGTTCGTTCCCAAAAACTGATAGTTAAAGGCTAGATAGAAAATGAGTAATCCACGTAATAGTTGTCGTATTAATGTTGAGGTGTATTAGTTTGTGCATTAGGCGCAGTGAGGAGCCTTGTCGAAAGCCTTCGCAAAGTACAGAAATATTGCATCAACTTCGTGTAAAGAATGAATAGAGGGATTCAAGTCAGTAATTAATTCGAAGAGTTGTGTTTCGCGGGATCGACCGTGTAGAAACCCATGCTGATTGACAAAAAAGAAGTTATGTTCTGCTAGAAACTTCATGATAGTGGATGAAATTATATGTTCGAAAAGTTTGCAAAATGTGAGAAGAAGACGACGACGCTCGAGCAGCTCTGAGAGCAGCTCTGGCTTCGAAAGTTTTGACGTTTTTCGGTGGGACGTTACCTTGCTACCACCTGGAAACCAACATCACTGGATCCGCGAAGTGCTCCGCTCTCCAAGGACACCAATTTTTCGGAGATTGGACCTTTTTTCGGGAATTACGGCCAAGAAACCACTTGCACCTCGTAGCGGCCCCGCTAACCCTAACGATAAGTTGGGCGGCGGTGGCGACGCCGGTGAACACGCGCTCGACGCCGGCGCCTTAGACCCCGACGGCTTCGACCCCAACGATGGCTTCGACGGCTGACTCCGGTGCAGCGGGAGCCTCTACATCGACCCACGACATCCCACGAGGGCCCTGTGGCGATGAAGGTATGGATGTATCCGACCCTTATGCCAACCGCATGTCGACCCTTCCCGATAGAAATTCCAACTTCCAAAATGGCAGAGCTCGTTCAGCAGCACTGCAAGACACTGAGGCGGAAACGGGATGGGAGAAAGTCTTGTCACTACGTGAGAAGAAACGGCAGGCGAGGGAGCGCAAGAACGCGCCAGGAGAAGACACCTCGTCGCAGTTAACCGACAAACTGAGCAAACAACGACACCGACCACGCAGGAGGCGTCTGCCACCGCTACCGCGTCAAGATCTGAAAGTGGTTATCCGCCCGCATCAGGGCTTACCCCTTAAGAACATCAGCAGCCAAGGGCTGGCCCGGGCCGTCGTGGAGGCATGCCAAAACAAAATACGAAGTGACAATTTCATTCTACGTATCAAACCAGGATCGAACATCGCCGTTGTGTCGACACCGGAGAAAGAGGACGCACGGATGATGCAGAACATAAAAACGCAGAACATTAATGGACGACCCCATCCCCTTAATGCGTACGTAACGACTGGAGAAGGTGCAGTACGAGGCGTAGTGCACGGAATCGAACCCCACACGTCACCCGCAGTTTTAAAGGCAAACCTGCGGATCCGCACCCAAGTAGTGGAGGTAGTGGAAGCCCGAATGCTCGGCGACTCCCAAAGTGCAGTGATTACTTTCTTGGGAAACGTAATACCGAGATACGTATACTACTACGGTGGAGAGAAGGCCTGCCATTCGTACCGTAACGCAACTCAGGTGTGCAAAACCTGCTGCAGCGTAGGCTATCGAACGGATGTGTGCCCACAACCGGACTTGTCTGCGTGCCGCGTGTGCGGATTACAGGACCCACCAGAAAGACACGAGTGCAGCCCGAAATGTGCTGCCTGTGGGGAGGATCACCCCATGGGTGACCGCAGCTGCCGAAGACGACTTAAACCTGTGCGACTTTCAAAGAAGACTCCGCTAGTCAAGCGCACACCACGGTGGTTTGCCAGTGAGGATGAGGACTGCCTACCCAGGACTCTGGTCTGAACATCGACGCAGCTGTTCCCGTTCGAGGTCGAGGGAGCGGACATGGTCCGGGCAACCTGTAGTGCAACCACGACCAAGGTCCCAGTCGCGACCGGGAAACCAACAGCAGCAACATCCCATCCAGATGGAAGACAGCGCCAAGGCCGCAAAGGGCCCGCTGGCACAGAGCAAGTCACAACATAATCAGGTGAGCTGGGCACAAGTCGCGTCTCACACTGCCAAACCAAACTCTCCCAAAAAGGCGCCGACGCCCATTACACAGAACCCCGAATATCTCAAAATAGTGGAGGAGAACCGTGCCCTCAAGAGTAGCTTGGCGGAACTCAGAGCCGAGTTTGAGGCATTTCGTAGATCGGTTGCTCACAACAATACAAATGCACACACACAGGCCGACACAAACAGACAGGTGATCACAGCGACAGCGCACACACAGGCTGAAACTAGCTCGCCGACGACGACGCTAGACCAGGTAGCCCAAAATGTGCACAGTCTATTCGCTGAGATTCACACCCTGAAAAGACATGTCGATGACTCTATTGCGTCAGTTCGCGCGGGACTCCGCAAGCGCACGAGCGTAAGCCCGGGAGCGCCGACGCGGGGACCAAAGGGTATGGATGCGACTGACAGCGATAGTACCATCCATGGCTAAACTAGGAACACGTATCGCAGAAAGTCTTGAGGTGTGGCAGTGGAACTGCTGCACGTTTCGTGCTAAACACGCTAATTTCATACAATATATGGAGTCAGTGCCTATTCCTCCGGTTATCATTTGTTTGCAAGAAATAGGAAAGCACAAGAGAAATCTCAAAGGGTACGACTTGTACACCCATCCCGATTACCCACAGGTCGCCACTTTCGCCAAAAAGGGTGTCGCGCTAAGTGTAGAATACATTCATGGGGAGATTATACAGCATCAAATAATCACGATATGGCCATATAAGCGCGGCAAGCCGAAAACAGTGATTGTAAACATATATAGCCCTCCCAGAGACAGACTGGCGGACTTTGAGGATGTGGTTTCCGCAGCGATGCGTTTAGCGTCTAGGCAGGACAGAGTCTTGGTTTTAGGGGACTTCAATGCGCAACACTCCGAATGGGGATACGCGGCAGACTCTCCGAAAGGAAAACTTTTGCTGTATTTGACCGAGAGGTACGATTTAACCCTGTTAACTCGTCTTGATGAACCCACCAGAATCGGTAATAGCGTCTCGAAAGATACCTCGCCGGACTTAACCTTTACGAACCAAGCGGATGAGATAACGTGGACAAATCTAGGGGACAACCTTGGAAGTGACCACTATATCCTCAGCCTTTCGCTAAACTCGTCCCGTATAAGACGCAAGGTTGGGCAGGCCACACTGACAGATTGGACGAAATATCGCGATCGCCAGGGTAGCACAGGTCCGATAACGAACGTCGGAATCTGGGCGCAGCAGCTTCTCAACACGCTGGCGGGTGTGACGAAGGTTTTAGACACAACGCGAGACACCCCGGTAGTGGACAGGCACCTGCTACATTTATGGGAGGCCCGCCGTAGCCTCACCAAGAGATGGAAAAGGTAGTGGTTAAACAGGAAGCTTAAAATCCGCATTGCTCAGTTAGCTCAGGAGGCGAACACGTACGCGCAGGAATTATGCGACGGTAACTGGCGCCAGCTCTGCGATTCCTTTAGGGGGACCCTCAGTACCAAAAAGACATGGCACATTCTCCGCAGCATGATGAATCCCGGGGGAACCAAGACGGCAGCGCACATGACACTCAAGCTACTGGAGAATGAATTCAAGGGCAACGACGAGGAACTCATTGATCACTTAAAGCTTATTTATATAGGTACGAATTCCAAAGAGGCGAGCCGATGCGGTAACTATACGGGGCCGGAACAACCGAATCTGGACGCACCGATAACTACGGCGGAGGTTTATGCCGCGGCGCAGTCCTTCAAAAGAAACACGGTGCCGGGGCCCGATCAGATTACTAACGCCATGATTCGAAACTTGAGCGACGAAACCATAGAGCAGTTAACTGAATACTTCAATGAGAATGTATGGGTGGATCAGGGAGAACTACCTGCTGAATGGAGGGAAGCAAAAATCATCCTTATTCCAAAACCGGGGAAGCCCCGAGATATTCGAAACCTACGACCTATATCGCTAACATCGTGTGCCGGAAAGCTCTTTGAAAAGGTGATACAGACCCGGTTATCGCGCTACATAGAAAGCAACAATCTTTTTCCCCCAAACATGTTCGGATTTCGTCCAGATGCGTTGGCACAGGACGTTTTTCTGATGCTTCAGCAGGACGTTCTGCACCCGGTAAGGGGTTCCGAAGACAGCATTGTGCTTGCTCTCGACGTAAAAAAGCCATTTGATACGATTTCCCACGATGCAATACTGGAAGGACTAAAAGCAGTAGGTTGCGGGGACGCACATTTACCAGTATGTACGCAGCTTTTTGAGAAACCGTACGGCCACCATCGGTCTGGGCTCAACTAGGTCGAAACCCTTTGCAGCTCCCGATCGAGGAACCCTACAATGGTCCATACTCTCCCCTCTCCTATTTAATCTGGGAATGCGTAAACTCGCACTAGAGTTGGATGCGAAGCAAGCCCTAGGGAGCGCCATTTACGCTGACGATATTACGCTGTGTCCAAATCGGGGATCCTACGGGGATAAGCAGGAGCTTCTCCAGTGGGCGATCCAACAGGTCGAAACCTTCACGCAAGGAGCCGGCATGACATGTGCCCCAGAGAAGTCCGAATTTATTCGTATAAGAGCGAAGTACGCGAGACGAGAAAATCGTCCGAGTTTCGAACTTCTCTTGGACGGGGGGCGTGTAAGAGAGGTGGATAAACTCCGCGTCCTGGGATTATGGATGCAACAAACGGCAGGAGTAGCGCACACACTCCGCCTCCTCAAAGGTGCTACACATAACGTAGCCAAGATGATCCGTAGGGTTACGCGAACCCGCGAGGGCTTCTCGGAAGAAGAAACGACCCGACTGGTACACGCCTTTGTCATCAGTAGGATAACGTATGCACTCCCCTTCCAAAGCATTACCAAGCAGGAGCTCAAACAGCTTGAAGTGATCATTCGGCGGGCATTTAAAGCTGCTCTAGGACTCCCAGAAAATACCAGTACAGAACGTTTCGACAAATTAGGAATCCACAATACCTTCGAGGAATATGCGACGGCCACCCTCATCGCGCAAAAGGAACGGCTGTGCGCATCAACGCAGGGTCGGGCCATATTAACCAAACTGGGCTTTGCCCTCCGCCCCCAGTTCAGTGCAGAAGAGACAGTGCAGATGACCCAGGAAGTCAGGCAGCACATAATAGTGTCCCCAATTCCGAAGAATATGAGCCCGAGATATCATGTAGGGCGCCGGAAGGCCCGAGCGAGAACCTTGCACCAGAGATTTAGAGGACAACCGGACGTGTACTACACAGACGCGAGTCAAACGGGCAGGGACAAGTATACGGTGGTAGCCTACGAACAAAAATCGTGTGATAGCTGCATCGGTCAGGGCAAAATCTACCAGCACAGCAGAAGCCGCAGTGATTGCACTTGCAATTAGGGACGCGGAGAATAGGGACGTATCTGCTGCCATACTCACGGACTCACAAACCGCCTGCCGCCTGTATCTCTCCGGGACGGCGCCGCGCTTAGTACTAAAAATTCTAGGGAGTCAAATTACCGGATTCCACAACCTTACTTGGTGCTCCGCACACGAGGGCATGGAGGGCAACACAAGGGGTGGACCGGCTAGCTCGCGTACTAAGCATCCGAGCTGCGGACCGACCCAGTGACGAGCCTCCTTCTACACCGCGCGACATCCTCGAATACCAAAGACAGGAGCGGAAGAATTATGGACGCCCTCATCCTAAGTTAAACAGTCAACAGGCGAGGAATTGGCGCCGACTTCAAACACACACATATCCAAACCTACATACACTTAGTCGTATTCACCAAGCACGATAAACTGACGAATGCCCGTGGTGTGGGGACACGCCAACGTTACCGCACATCACGTGGATATGCCCAAACAGACCGAAACATATAAACTCCACACTACTAAAAACACAAGATTTTAACAGGCAGTGGGAGGCGCGGCTTGCGGACGAGGACCAGGACAGCCAACTGGCTCTCCTGGACCAAGCCCAGCGAACCGCTCGTGCCAGTGGAGCCCTGGACTAGGGGCCCCAACCACGGGACCTAAAGTTTCATTTTATTCATTAAAGTTTCTCTCTCTCTCTTGCAAAATGTGCTTGTTAGGTAAATTGGTGCGTAGTTTGAGGCATTAGATGGGTCACCAGATTTAAAAACGGCAATGGCACGAGCTACTTTCCAATTGCTTGGAACACATCCTGTGTCAATATATTGTTGAAATAGGGCGGCTAAATTGTGACATATTGCAGGTTTTGCTAAATTGAGCAGTTTAGGGCGTACACCATCAGGACCAGGTGCAGAGTTAGTCGGAAGGCGGTCAATGTACGATTGTGTTCCTTCAGCAGTAATATGTTACAAAGAGAAGCCAATATGTATGTATCGGCACGCACAAATCATCCTTGCTAACAATCACGACCAGCGTACGGCAAGGAAGCGTATTGGGACTGCTTCTGTTTAATGTTTACATAAACAGCATAATTAACATTGATTTGACAGTAAGCTTCACTATATTTGCAGATGATTGTACCGTGCTTCTTTCTGGTCCTGACGCGACCAATCTGGCTGTTGACTGTAATAATATACATGACAAAATTGTTCGCTGGTCTTCCTCAAACTCGCTTAAAATATTCCTTCAAAAACAAAAGTTATATTTTTTTCGAGTCAGAAACAAGGCTATTAGGCTAGAACATGTCATTAGATGTGACAATGATGACGTTGGAATAGTTGAGGAACACACTAATCTCGGCATTACACAATCTTCGAATCTTACATGGACTTCACACATTTTAAACCTTTGTAAAAATCTTGCGTCTGTCAGTGGTGCGATGTCACGTTGTCCGTGAGCTTCCTTTAAATATTAAAATAAAATATATTATGCACTGTTTGCTTCTCGAATTAGTTATTGTAGTTTGATCTGGCTAATAACAACTAAAACAAACATACAAAAAATTTAATATTACAAAAAAAAGTTATGCGACAGAAAGCCAACCTTGAATATTGTGAATCTAGTCTGAGCGCTTTTCAAATCTTCAACATAATTCGCATAAAAAACAGGTATGACTACCGTGTTCTGGCGTCTCTTTATCATTAAAAAAAACATATTTAATCAGTTCTTAGAAAAAACGGCGAGATTACATGTACACAGCCCTGTGTTAAATACACGCAGCACAGACACGTGGCTTCTGCCACGTTTTCGCACAGATTACAAACTTCAAGTGCTACAGTACAATCTTCCTTTACTGCTGAACAAATAGAAAGAAACCAAATACATGTCGAAATCTCAGTTGCGAGCATTTTTTGTGAAAGTGTTGTAATAAATGTTTTGTTGTATCAGTCTTTTTATGAAATACTAAGATTTCTACCTGTTTTCTTGTGTATTGATGACACACTCTTTTTATTTTGATCCTATACTGTTTTTATTTGCAAGCTGCTCTACACAACTTTTAGCCCAGGTTAGTCATCTAGTACTATCTGGTGAATAAATTGAACGAATGAATGAATTAATTAATTAATTAATTTACATCATGCATGGTTGAATTTAAAATCGGAAATTGAAGGAAATTTAGCATTGGACTCTCATCCGTGAAAACAGACGAAAAAAAGATCTTTAAATTCTACAGCGACCTGTGCAGGGGCAAGAATATTGCCGTCCCTGGCTAACGATACCATTGAATTTGGCGCGTAGTTAGTGTTAAGGACTTTCCAAAGTTTTTTTTATCGTTTTTAAGCACGTTTGAAATGTCGTTGTTAAAAGATTTGTCCTTGGCTGCAGTTATTTTGGCATTGCACAAGTGCGCATGTTCACGATAGCGTCTACAATCTTCCTCAGAGGTTGGTAACTTCGCTTTTGAGTATAAGCGTTTCTTTTACAGCGTAAGCTGTTATGGGCTCATTCTAATAGCCGTTTCGGTTCGCGATGGTCGCCGCCGTCACCACGTTACCGATATCGCCGGAAATACGAAAAAAAGTACCCGGTCTCCGCCGGGATCGAACCCAAGCCCGCCGCGCGGGAGTCGGATGCTTCACCACTGAGCCACGCGAGCGCTTGCTATCAGGCAGCAGGAAAAATTACTATAAACGGGTCCTAGACAGGCGCGCAGGCACAGACGACCCAAGCCTCCGCCGGTATGATGGCGCCATCTAGTTAAGGCACCTGCAAACGCCACGTGCGCAGGCGCGAACCACGAGATGCGATTCAGACGAGGCGCGCAATCAACGCGATCTTGATGTGATATGTGCGCCCCGTAATCTGGGTACCTCTTCGGTACAAGTTATGGCGTCTCCTCGCAAGGTACGAACCAATCCATGTACGACTCCTAGGTACGAGTGCACTTCATGTTTGCATCGCCAAGATGCAAGGATTGCATACACTGAAAAGAAAAGGTTGAACTTAGTGGCTATGGTGCTGGGCTGCTAAGGACGAGATCGCGGGATCGAATCCCGGCCACGGTGGCCGCATTTCGATGGGGGCGAAATGCGAAAACACCCGTGCACTTATATATAGGTGCATGTTAATGAACCCCAGGGGGTCGAAAGTTTCCGGAGTCCCCCACTAAAGCGTGCATCATAATCAGATCGTGGTTTTGGCACGTAAAACCGCATAACTTAGAAAAGGCTGAAAGATCAACGATCAGCATATTGCTACCAAGCGCTGCTTGAGACGAAGCTGAGGACAGTACAAAAGATGACGACGCTCTCTGATATCACGGAGTTTGGTTTTGCCATCTTGTATGTTTTGCATATCAGTGGCCGCATATAAATGTTCCTGTAAATATATTTTAAACGTCTTTTCCAGTAACACTTTTGGTGGAGGTGCAGGATAACGATTTCAGTACCTCTCGCTTGCCCGAGTTATCATTGAGCCATCTTGTAGCCCTGGGGCTTCCGCGGTCGTGCTCGTCAGAAAGAAGGATGACAGCTGGCGCTTGTGTGTCGACTATCGCCATCTCAACAAAGTAACAAAAAAGAAGTGTATCTCCTGCCATGGATAGATGATGCCCTCGATTGCTTACATGGTGCAAAATATTTTCTTCGATAGACCTTCGCTTCGGGCACTGGCAGATTGCAGTTGACGACATGGACCATGAAAAGACCGCATTTATTACACCTGATGGCCTCTATCAGGTTAAAGTGATGCCATTCGGGTTTTTAAAGCCCCGGGTACATTTGAACGTACGATGGACGCTCTCCTTCACGGTTCTAAGTGGTCAATCTGCATGTGCTCCTTCGATGATGTTATTGTCTTTTCACCAACTTTTGCCACGCACCTTGAGCGCCTTTCGACAATTCTGTCTTTTGCGCAAGGCTGGGCTTCAGCTCAATTCATCAAAATGCCACATCGGCCGCCGGCAACTTACTGTGGTCGGACAGCTAATCGATTATTCCGGTGTCCGCCCCGACCCTGAGAAAGTTCGCGCCGTCAAGAATTTATCCGTGCCGACCTGTGCCAACGACGTTCGAGGCTTTGTGGGCGTCTCATAGTTCCGCCGGTTCGTACGCAATTTTCCTAACGTTGCCCGCCCTCTCACAGAACTTCTGAAGAAAGACGCGGTTTTTGTCTGGGGTCCGGAGCAAACTACTGCGTTCGCTGAGCTTACCGTGCGGCTCACTTCACCACCAGTTCTAGCCCATTTTGACGTGACCGCTCCAACGGAAGTTCGAACCGATGCCAGCGGTTATGGAATCGGCGCTGCTCTGGCTCAGCGCCAGCAAGGGTGCGACCGTGTTATTGCGTACGCTAGCCGTCTTCTGTCCCAAGCGGAGCGTCTTTACTTCATTACTGAACGCGAGTGCTTTGCCCTCGTTTAGGCAGTCAATAAATTTCGCCCTTACTTGTACGGCCAGCCGTTCACAGTTATCACCGACCATTCTTCTTTATGCTGGCTTTCATCCCTAAAGGATCCTACTAGACGTCTCGGTCGGTGAGCGCAACGACTATAAGAGTACTCATACACCGTTGTGCACAAGAGCGCCCGTTTGCATGAAGATGCCAATGGGTTGTCGCAAGATCCAGTAGACCCAGCCTGGAGCTTCCCGACAGCTGCGAGTATACCTGTGTGATGGCGCTTACTGCGTTTCAGAACATCGGAGATGAGAAGCGCCGTGACCCCTACTTGCGAGATGTCATTCTTCGACTGACTTCTGAGACACCTTCCACTTCTCTACGTACGTTTGTGCTGCAGGATGGCGTCTTATACTGCTACAACATGTACCCTGACGGTCCTGAACTGCTCTTGGTTATTCTTAGACATATGCGTCAAACTGTACTCAGACAGCTACATGATGTGCCTACCACGGGCCACCTCGGTGTCTCTAGGATGTATGACCGTGTTCGGCATCGTTTGTTTTGGCCCAGTATTTACCGTTCCGTCTGCCGTTACGTCGCTTCCTGTGAAAAGTGCCAGCGCCACAAGAAACCAGCAGTACTCCCAGCTGGCCGCCTTCAACCCCTTGACGTGCCATCGGAGCCATTCTTTAGGGTTGGTCTTGACCTTCTTGGCCCCTTCCCACTATCTACCTGCGGAAATAAGTGAATAGCAGTCGCTACCGACTACACGACCCGGTACGCGATCACTCGGGCCCTTCCAACCAGCTGTGCAGCCGACGTCCCCGACTTCTTGTTCCAAGACTTTATACTTCACCACGGCGCTCCTCGACATCCTCATAGACCGGGGCCGCTATTTCATTTCGAAGGTTGTCCAGGACCTCTTGCACTCCTGCGCTACAAATCACAAGTTGACAACGGCGTACCACCCTCAGATTAACGGCCTCAAAGAGCATCTTAATAGAACTATCAACGACATGCTTGCTTTGTATGTTTCCGCCGGCCATCATGACTGGGACGCCGCTTTGCCCTTCGTAACATTTGCGTATAAATCCTCCCGACATAACACTGCAGGTTTTCTCCGTTGTACCTCTTGTACAGAAGAAATCTCACGCTGTCATTTGACACCCTCTTTCGTACCGTTCTCGACTCGTCGTCAGAATGCGTCCGTGACGCCATCTTCCGAGCTGTAGCGGCCCGCCAGATTGCACGCTTGCGCCTTACCGCTTCGCAGCCAAAGCAGCTACGCTTCTATGATGCCCGCCACCGCGATGCCCACTTCAACCCTGGTGATAGCGTCCTTTGACTCTTTCTAAATAGCAATAGCGACATTCGCTCGGGCGTAATGAAAAATAACTTTCTTTGTATTTTTCCGCTTTTTTCTGCTCGCACACAAATTCACAATGCAAGATGTTGTGATTGCTTATGCCATCCAGGACATTTACTGATGCACTGTTAGGCTCTGTGGTTGACACAAGATCTAAAAGATAATATCGACGTGAGGAAGCAGAAACCACCTGGTGCAAATCAAATGACGACAGTACGTCAAGAAAATATTGACATTCACGCCTCTTTGGGCTACCTAGGGGCCTGCATGATTGCCATTCAATAGCTGGATGATTGAAATTGCCACCTAAAATATTGGCAAGTTGGGTACTTTTCTTTCATCAGATGAATCAGGTGGGCGATAGCAACACCAATTATACAGATGACACATGGGGACAAACATAGGGCTACCCACAAAATTTCAAGGCATGAGTCAGTATCAAGAATATAAGCTTCCAGATTGTTTTTACGAAAATTAGCAAGCCACCTCCTCGCGACCTGACCCTGTCTTTTCTGAATAGCGTAAATTGACGAGACAAAGACAACTTGCAGTCTGCAATACCGGATGATAACCAGGTTTCTGTGCCTAAAATTATATCTGGGGTGCTATGCAGGATGCCCCGAGTTTGGCGAAACTCGGGATCTACACGAGCTCTGGCGACGCCCCAAGATGAAAGAGCTAATGGTAACAAGACAAAGTTTCTCCGTCGGCACACCTCCAGTTTCATTGGTTTATCTCGATCCACTCTGGGTGGCCATCATCCCTTGGGCGTTGCCATATGGGCGGTCGACAAACTGGGGCTCACGTGATCATACGGTCGGTGCATGGTCGTGCATTCTTTCACTTGTTTGTCGTTCCACCGAGTGCATTAGAGGCACAAGCAAGTTATCAAATAAATGCGTTTAGTACAATGATATTAGTCACATTACCGTATAGGGTATAGGTGTTTTAAAGTTTACAAATTGTACACTGAATGTGTATTAGACTAATTTGTAGTTTAATCGTTTCGCGTTATACCACGAGGGCACGCTCGCCCTCCTCTTTCTTCCTCTGGATTGGATTGGCGCGGCTCGCTACGTGCTTGCGCTAGGATTTCCGAGCACAGATTGGTGTGCGCTTGGTTTTTACACTGGGCTTTCGACAGATCGCTCGTTGCTCGCGCTAACGTAAGGCTTCCAGACGAAGGAGGCGTCGGCTAGCGCAGAAGTGGTTTGCCGCGCGCTTACCGTGTAAGCACTCAGGAATGTCGGAAAACACTCATGCAAGGATAAAAAAACTACGCTTTATTTTCGTTTACATTGTGACGCACCTTCATACTGGCTAGCGCCGAGCGATGGCTTCTAACAACCGCAGGAAAGAGTCTTGATACTGAGTAACCCCAGCGATCCGTGGCTTCTAACAAACGCAAGAAAGGGTCTTTGCAGCGCACGTGGCCGTTGAGTGCCACCACATTCATCCCAGGTGGGACTCCAGCATCAGTGCAGTTACTCTGTACCCACTGCTGACGAGGTGTCGCTTCACTTTTTGACAATAACTTTCTATTTTTTGCGTGTGAACGCCCGTGTTGGTTTCCACAAAGTGCACGCTGTGGTTAACTGTCTCCCAATGCAGATTGAGGCATAGCCCCGTTAGCATCCACTGAATTTGGGATACAGTTGTATGCGGCCAATTCGTCACTATGAATAATGGTCCCCGGTTGAACATTGGCTGCAATAATGGCGCCTAGCGTCGCCGCCTTTCGTCGGTCGACCTTGAAAAGTAGCAGCACCCCTCAGGTCGCGCAGACCATGCCGAAGACCCATGGGCCACCATCTTTAACACCACCGTAGTTTTGGCGGCTCGGCGGAACGTTGTCGCCCGTCATTAGGCGGCCTCGATTGCACTTTTGCTCGCCGCGAAGAAGGCACTCGTCAATTTGCGCTGTCTTCCCGGGGCCACCGAGTGGAGCTCGCGCCAGCAGCTCGTCCCTCGCGACCTTACGGGGGTAGCTCCTCCAGTCGGCGATAGCGTGCTCCGATAGAGGAAACAAGTCTACGGTCTCTTTCAACATCCATATGTCTACGCTTTTGCTCACGCAGTACGTGAGCCAAATCATTTGCCGCCTGGAGAGGTGGTCGTTCGGACGGCCGAGGCGGTCCGTGTTGGCGCAGTAACTTCCTTCGCCTCTCTGCCCGTGCCGTGCAGCGGTACCGTGTACCTGCCAAAACTGATTTCGGCATCTGTTGCACCGGAAGGCAGCCCGGCGTCCATTCTGAGTCTTCCAATATAATGTGACTACTTCGCCTGCGCAGGTTGGTTGGTCCGGGTTGTACCCCAGGTGCTCGCAGGTGCTCCAGTACTCCGATGACGACGCCGGACCTGGCCTGGGGCTGGGGCGCGGTGGACGAGCTTGCTTGAAACAGGAGAGAGCCGAAGCGATCGCACGAACTATTCCTCCGCAGCCTAGTCACACCAGTTTACGCTGGGAAAGCATAATTTGCCCGCCACCCTATCTCCGCAAACGACGGCCTTCGCCTAACTCGTCACACAGCCAGCGCACTCACGTTTTGGAAAGGCAAAAATGACGCTGAAACTCTACGTCGGACATGTAGGTGAACGGGTCCAGATGGTCATATTGACGCTTGCTGCCGCTGGATGCGATTACACAGGATTCTGCTGCCGCCACCATGTTCCCGAGTTCAACTCGAGGGGGGTTTCGCGATGTACGAGTTTGGCCCGAGTTCGCATGTCAATCAAAACCATACGTCACGCCCCGCGCGAGGCATGTAACTCTTGTGCGCGTGCCCGCCACGGTTGGGCCACGCCCAACTTATTTTCCGGCAACAGCGACGTGGTGCGGAACTGAGAGGAATCAACAATCTTGACCGCCGACAGAAAATACGCACAGCACACTGTCATCGGTGATGCACTGTAACTGAGAACCACTATCAAAAACAAAGCGGCGACTTTCGCTGGCTCATGGCTATCTTAGGCTGTGATGGCCCCACAACATGGTTCATTGTCTGCATTGTAGCGACGTAGCGCACAGCAAATTATTATCGGAACGACACTGTAGCTGCTTGCAAGGTGTCGATGCGCCGTGGTGGATGACGATGCTCAGCAGTGCGTAGTGTTTTCCAACGTAAAGGTATCGTAGCTGTTGTTTGAGATGGCTGCTCTGTCATCGGTGGTGTATCGGATCTGCAGTGTCGCAAACACGGTCAGCGCCGAGAAACGCTCGCTTTTTTAAACCCAGTGCGATGGCATTTCTTCATCACAAGCACGGCACACTAAATAGTTACAACCCCTTCCTGCGTTCGAAGTTTAATTTCCTAACTGCACACAGGAGCCATCACCCGCCAAAATGCGATTGCTGCGCTGTCGTTACTATATCTATCTGCGATCGCTGTTAGCTCAGCAGCAGAGACAATCGGCAAGCACATTGGAGAGAACAACTCTGCGTATACATGCGAACGGAGGCACCTTCACTGGGCAAGCGATGACAAGCGATGAATTGTGTCACTGGGCAGCGCGCTCTTCCTTGCAATGCATCGCGGAGGCTTCGCGCACGCAGATAAACTGGTGCACTTTCACTGTGCTGCGTCACTACGGACCCTAGAAAACCGCACAGCCATTTTGCAGTGACAACCGTTGCTCCCGTCGTTTCAGTTGGTAAAGCGACGGCCTTAATAGCCGCCAAAGTGAAGCACCTGCGCTGAACAACCATGCCGCAGCGCTGCGTGGCCATTCCCCTAATAGTCAGGAAATATAAAGATCACTGTCATGACTGACTTTATCAATGATTAGAGTGCCTCGATGCACGCGGGCATCAAGGCACCCTATCAAGGATAGCACTGCAGTGCCCCTGGCGACTGCTCACCGTATGAACTCCCTCGTGCGTGCGACGCTCTAAAATGTATCCGCTTGTAAGCTTTCGCCTCACTGTCGCCACTCGCGGCAAAAAAGTGCAAAATTTAATAATTCGCTCGATCTCTGTTTGTCATCAAACATTTATGGCATTCCAAACGAAAAACAGATACTTCAAGAAATAAAGTGTTCCTTATTTTGTTTGTTGTATTTGAACGTAATCGATTGAGGGAAAGTGTAGGCGCAACAATGCACCGCATGTGCCCTGTTGGCATTCGACGGAGGATAGAAAGATAATGCTCGAAAGAGGAGGCACGCCCTTTAGTCCCCCTAGAAAGGCGTGGCAAGTGGCTCACGGCAAGTGTGCAGATAGACAGCGGTACAGTCACGGTATTGCTAAATGGTGATAACACGTTGATAACAATACGCGGCGCTGGCGCGTTTTGCTGCGCAGTCTTCTGTGCTTGAAGCACGGAATCACTGTGCCGCGCAGGGTGCGCTCATGTTGTCATACGCGGCTTTATCTCGACATTTCTCTTTTCCTGCTTTTCTTGCACGTTCCTTGCTATCTCCGTTCACTGACTGCCATCGAGCAAACTCGGGTGAAACTCGTACGAACGAGAAACTCGGCGCATCCTGCATAGCACCCCTGCTCAATACGATTCAACATAGGAACACAGCTGATCTTGTCTATGATACAGAATACGGCAGTTTGACACAACGATTGACAGAGAAGAATCCAGGCTTTCGTGTTTTCGTCACTGGGTTTTAGCAGTTTTAGTCAAAGTATGGCGCGTCGGAAGGGCCGTTACATTGCTTGTGGTCTGGTGAAGGGCGTAATTTGTGTTGTTTAGGACAAGCTTATCAAAGACAAGCTTGAATTTGTCGCCAGGCTTTCGTTCATTAAGAGCGAAATCTCTTAGTTTCCTTCTAATAAGTTGCATCCTGGGTGAAAAGTCCTCTTCAATCCATACACGTGACGATTTCAGTTCTCTGAGTTTAGATTTATTTTTCAGTATGTTACTTTTGTCTTTGAAGTTGAGGAATTTCACAAAGATCGGCCGAAGGTAATCTGGCTTTTGCTCTTCTATTCTGGGGGCACGCTCAATTTCTCCAGTTGCAATTGCTAAATTTTTGGATACAAACTCAGTTACAAGATCTTCCGCATCCTTCCATGACTGTGAAGCTTGCTCAAGGATTTGTTTTAAAATGAAGTTATTTCGACGCATTCTGTTATTGAGGTCGTCAAGTACTAAGGTAGACTGTTCCATTTACTTTGATTCAGTACCTTTCAATGATGTCTTGAGTATGCTTAAGCATTTGAAATAGCTCGCCGCTGTCGGGGCTCCTTCTATTTTGGAAAGAAATCTCTTTAGGTCCATCATTTTCATTTGTACGTCTTTAACCTTCCCCAGGATATCTTTCTGAAACCTTTCACTAGATGCAGCCATGTCTTTGACAGTGGTTAAGAGCTGGTCTACTTTATCAGGGCTGGGATTCATTTTAATGTCTTCTGCACAAAGTTGCAAATGCGCTACACAAAAAGCACAAAATATATTCGTCCTGCCATGCGAATACTGGCAGTAAGATTAATCGGGCTTAACCGCACCAAGGTACATGTTCGCTTTACTCTACCGCTTCCAGCAAAACAACCTACGCGAACACGATACGGGCAAAGGTCTACACCCATCACAAATGCACACAGTTGGGATTTGCAGCCGAATAAATTAAGTAGACTATTGACGCTGGTAAGGCACACTCACGTAGAATGTACCAACACAGTCTTGGTTAAGCGACGTGCATTTGGCCGCAAATCCCACTCGGACGTTTTCGGCGGGTTTTCTTATAGTAGTCGCTGGGAAGGTGCTCTGCGACCAGTGTACTTGAGCTGTTGGCGATGGTGTGCAAGATGGTGGTCCAGATGCGCACGTGGAAGATAAATTCCGCGTACATTGGTGAACAGGCGGAATCCAGATGATGTCCTTGGTCAGCGTGCAGCGTAGGCTTCCCGTAAACAAGAATGTGACAACACAGTTTTGGTTAAGCGAAAAGCATTTGGCCGCAAATTCCACTCGGAAGTTTTCGGCGGGTTTTCTTATAGTCGTCGATGGGAGGGCGCTGCGCTCGGATACCAGTGTACTTGCGCTGTTGGTGATGGTGCGCAATAGGGTGGTCCAGATGCGCACGTGGAAGATAAATCCCGCGTACGTTGGTGCACAGGCCGAATCCAGACGGTGTCCTGGATCAGCGTGCAGCGCAGGCTTCCCGTCAACTAGAATGTGTCAACACAGTCTTAGTTAAGCGACAAGCATTTGACCGCAAATCATTCTTATCAATTCAGCCTCATTAATATTCATTTTCGTTGGATATAACATCTAGATTAGACATTCGGTCTCGTTCGAAATTCAGTATTGCTGGACATTTCGCTGGTCCGGAACTTGGAAACATTGACCGCCTCATTACAGGGCAATTACAGGACTTTTTTCACAGCTGTTGCTCCAGGAGTACATGGAGAATCGACAAACGGTGGCCTCAGAAGCGCACCTGATTGCAGTTAAGCGGGTGTAGCGGGATCTTTAGCGTCCCTAACAGGCAGCGGGGGAATCAGAGCTGGAAACAGGCCGGTCCTTGGGGTGGGCCACTGAGGACGGAGTGTGGCAAATGGCGTTCGTATGCATGATGTACAACCATTTCGCGCACAGGGCTCGGCAAGCCCCAACCCACGTACCAGTCCGGGTTGCAGATTTGGTGTCCCCTTTTAGTTATAGTTATACCATTGATGGCACATTATGATGGCATGATGGCCAATGTTGGCATACGTAGTCCATTCGCAAATTGTTAGTCTCTTGTGGCATGGGAGAGACTGTGTGCCTTGCAGTGACATATCGACTTGCGCGCGAAATAATGTTGCCACAAAATGAATACTTTGGATGAAGCCGCACCAGTCAATACTGTGGAATACCGAAACATTCGCTTCCGTGCGTGAATATTCCGTGTTGTTGAACATTCCACCTCGTTGCACGTTCAGTCTAGTTTCACACTGAAGCTCTAAATCCTTGTAACAGCGTGAAATAGTAAGAATTTTTTCAGCAGCTTTACGACAGTATTACTTCTCTGAAGAAGTACGCTGAAGTTTCGTGCACAGGTCTTAACCAAGCGGAGACATAACGCAGTAGCAATAATCTGGAAGACTAAAACAAGAGCACAAACTTTCTGTAACCATATAGTCCGCTTACCAAAACCTAACCGGCCGGACTAGAGGAGCACATCTTCATTAGAAGACGAACGTCACTGACCCAGTCGAAAAAAATATTGCGATGTCGGTCACCAATCGACGCCACTAACATATAGCCTATAGTGGCAAAATGGTGCCTATAGTAATTTGAGTTTGAAATAAGACATCAAATGGGCAGCATAAAAATGCAGTCGGTCTTGGTGCGCTCACTAAAAGCGCGTTAAAGACGCCCCACAGCGCACCCAAAACCAAGTCACTCGAAGCGCACTTCGGCCATTTTTTTATTATTGCGGCACGGGAAAGCGCCATTCTATCCACTTGATCATATTCTAGTACAGTGTAAGCACTATTCACTTTCTTTGAACATCGTTTTTATTAGCGTAAAGTGCATATCGGGCGTGTAGAAATAAAAAAAAATTTATCGAGACACACAATCGTGTTCGCATGTCTCAACACCACCGCTCAGTGAAAAAAAAGACAGGAAAACTGTACTCACTTCGCCTTATTCCAGTCTCAAAAGTTATTTCAGAATCGTGATGGATCATTTGAGCGACGTAACAATAGCCAGGGTAGTAGTGAAGGATTCTATAATATACGGACGCTTCACCTTGAAAAAAAATATGTATATGTCAACTTAAGTGCATTGCATGAATAAGCCTGTCGACATTTGTTCATGGTATGTATGCGCTCGTTATGGTTACATGATGAATAATACCTTAAACATTTCACGTTGAAACTCGTCGAAGGCCCAGTCCCATTTGAATACTGTTTGGTGAACATGCATTATATTGTTACTGGGCACTAAGTTTTCCAAGAAAAAAATGAGACAATCACTCCTGGCTGCCGAGAGATAAGAAGACAGCGCAAAGACGCCTGCATATGTTTTTCCTGTAAGCTGGTGGTATACCATTTATTACAAAGTCTCATGACCTTAGGTAGCACGAAACGACAGGATATCTGCGTCGAAATATTTCACATCAAATTTCGCACAAATTTACTAAGAAATCCGTGGCAGAGGACGAGATGTCTTGACGCGGAGCAAGTATTTTGAAAAAATTGCGCCATGCCGTGGCGTTATTTTGTCTGTATACTTTTCACCAATTAGCCTAACACTAAAATACTAAGCAATTTGTATACCACCACCAATGTCACGAAATGTCCCAGTACTCGATTCGGTTCATTATAATAAATGATGCGACAGAGGACGAGGAAGAGAGAAATGGTAGATGTGAGGTTATCCAAACGCCCTTCAGCTTTGCTACTTGATACTTAGCGCAGCGTGCATGGATGTGCAGACGCCTGATATTGATTGCGAGAACTGGTGGCAGGTTATAGAGTGTGTTCCATGTACCATCGGCCAATCTCTTAAAACAAAGGCAGCGAACCACAAGGATGCAATCAGCGCTGTTCCGTCAGCAGCCGAATTGCGTCGTCTGAGGGTAACTATCACGTCAACTAAGAATAATTATTTACTTATACCAACATTTAGGGACCAATTGCGTAAGTACCAATGCGAGAACATGCTTCGCTTTCGAAAATGTCCTAGTTTCCAGCCCGCTACTGTGTTCTGAGATAATCTTCTGCAACAATACATTCTTAGAAGTTACGCAGATTTCAACATTTTGGGAATTGTTCTAAGCGAAGCAAATGAATATTATTATGAACATTCCATTTAAAACGAAGGAAATGCTGCCAAGCACATTCTCTTTATCAAATTTCTGCGCTTATTATGGTCGTTTCACGTTCGTGCTTCATGTCAACAAAACGCGAAACCTACCCCAGCAATACCGGACATTGCATTTAGTTCACAGCTTTCTCACCACGTGGCGTACGGACCTTTTGGAATCAAAATTCGCGCGCTGACGCACGAATGTGTACTAGACGAAACTAGAATGCACGTAATAACAATAAAAGAAAAAAAAACAGTACCACATCAACAGATTTCGCCGAAAAGCATGGCGGAGCGCGAATTGGGGATGGCCGATCTGATAACCACTGCGCGTATAATGTCAGCGGCCAGCTATAGTAGACTCTGAATCAGTAGTTTTAACGCGATAGCGTTAAGGGCCCCTTGTCGCAGTAAATCCGGCATTGGCGTCGGCGTGCGATGTCGGCGTCGGTGGCAGAGAAAATCATCCCCAACCACTCCGACCGCGCAGGCCCTCCACGTGGTGCAAGGTTTTGGTGAAAAAAAATTGAATTTCTAACAGTGAAATCCGTTAGAAAAATGGTTAAGTACGACTTTACCTGCTTCAAGAAGAAATAGCCCAAAAGAAGGTCGAAAAGAAGACAGGTACAACACACAGGCGCTAACTTCCAACTGAAATTTTATTTGAAGAAACAAGGATTATATACATGAAAATGAATTGCACCTTATTTTTTCGTCAAGTACGTTACACCAACTCGGTCACATCAAGCTGCTGCTACGACTTTACCATTCGGCGTCGGATTCGCCGTCGGATTGTTTGCCATTCGGCGTCGGATTCTAATTTGAATGTTCGAGAAAACCAAATTTTGCTACGAGGAAACTCAAACATAAACCCCCTTTCCAGCATATCTACCAGACCTACAGCCGCACGCTCGGGTACTTTACGTGCGAAAATGATATCCAGATGGCGCTGGCATCATCGGCAGGTCAAATTGGGACTTCGCCTGCTAATGTGTTTTGGACACGCGCGCGCGTCAAGGCAATAGCAAACAATTAATAAAATAATAAAAAAAGCTGCTAGGGCGAAGCTTAAAGGCGAAGCTTAAGCGTCCTCCAATTTTTGCTGCTATTGACAGGTGTTTAGAGGCTCTGTAGTGCTTCTAGAAAGTGGGTGCAGAATCTCGAAAGATCGGCCTCCAACCTCCCCCCCCCCCCACCCCTTTCGTCTATTAGTGTCCGACCGAATTGTCGTGTGGCTTCACCGGGCGTCTTATAAAAGAAACATGCCCTTTTGTCGCTTCAGTTCTTGAAAGCTGATTCTCTAAGAATAATGTAAGCTTGTTAAATGGTGGTGATGGACGCATGTTTCAGGATATGCTGTCGCATGATTGACCTCTGTAATCTAATCTGAGTTGGCCACAGTTTACGAGTCCATTTGCGCATTTGGGTGCAGGTGCCTGGTCGCGTTATGTTCACTGCTACAGAAATTGGTTTTTCTAAGGCGAAAGCCTTAGGTGGCTACACTGGCGTGGCCCTTGGCGGTGACCTTGGCGACACCGAGCCGTGACGAAAATGGCCGACGCCGCCAAGAGTAAAAACACGTCAACAAATGCTCGGATTTACGTCAGTTTTCTCAGCGAGGTTCCTGTAAACAAAGTGAATTAGTGGCTTTGAAAAGAAAATTTGGTACATTTCAGCCGAACACCTTTTCTATGAGCTTGGTAAGCGACGGGAGTAAATGCAGCAAATGATCGGTAAGTGGTCAATGTTCAAAGACGTGCTTGACTGTCGGTCTTCTATTAACGCGCATTAGTTTGAACAAGCTGGAATAGTTCCGTTGTTTTCGCAAGCTCGCATTAAAAAAAGGCGTCCGAAGTCATATATTTCATAATGCTACAGCACGTTGGCTCCTTGCTTCAGGATTGGTGAAACCGTTATGAAACCGAATATGGACTGATGTACACAACCGAGTTAAAACTCGGTAAACTCATCGCCTTGGCTCAGTGGCTGTAATGGTTCGCTGTTTTGCCTGAGGTCGTGGGTGGAAACCCGGCTATTAGGGTCGCTTTTTCTAACGACGAACAACAGGCATGCGTATCTCTACGTTCTATTGAACATTAAGAAACCCTAGATCCAGATTATTCCGTACCCTTGACTACGGCATCCCCCATTGCTACCTGTTGAGATTCGGTCGTTACAGTCAGTCAGCGAAAATTGCCGATATTTTACGCTGAGCAAACAAGTAAAGCAATTGTTTCTTGTGGTGTCTGGTTTTTTAGCCGTCTCACAGCTTGGGTGCTTAATACGGGTGTGGCTAATGTTGCTGACCATGTCGCACCGGAGCCCTTTTCAAGTTTTCATTTTTTCAACAAAATGCATACTAAACCATTACAATACAAGCAGCATGCAGTGGCACTTACAGCATAAACTGCTTAAGTGTAATGGCTAACTTCACCTTAGCTTATGGCCTAAGAGCCTAGGCTATGTGAAATCCAATTGAATGGTTATTCAGCTACCACACACTGTTCATCACTGTGTACGTAGCCCTGCTTCCAGGAGTAGAAGAGAAATTTATGTTAACGCCATAAATAGTAAGTATGCAAATCAGCCAAGCGCAGATTAGCTAGAATTTCAGATATTCAACCAAGATGATTTTCTTTCTCATCGCCACTTGTGCTTTGTTTTGTTTATTTAAAGTAATCCGATACATTCGGTTCGTTCGCTGCGAGCTACCTATCCGCAATAGTAAATTATTTATGAAGGCACGAAACAGCGCCACACATCCGCAAGCATTTCGCTGTGATTTTCAGTAGACCTATGTATTTGTGGCATTTTTCACCTTTCCTAAGTACATGCGCAAGTCCTACGATCTAGACAACAGCTCCTTACGTTTTCGGAAACCTGATGCAAAGGAATAAATTCCCTGATCTGCGAGCCAAATATGACGGCGAATTCACTTAACGAGTTTGCAAAACGCATTTCATACCCTTAACGGTAGGAGTAAGCGAGTTTTGGCACGCTCGTTGAGCGTCATATCTATGTAACTTCTACAACCTGCGATGCCGCCCTGTAATGTCGTGTTCCATCAGCTAAAAATTGAGGTAGCATAAAAATTTGTAATGCAAAAGCGTTGCTCTCCCAAAACTGCATTGCTTTTCTGCCAGTCATCTGTAAAAGAAGCCGCGGCGCCATAGGAACCGATCAATAAAGAGCGAAGTAATCATAGCTATTTATTGATTTAGGTGCTCCAGTGTCTCCATTTCAAACTTTAGTCCGCTTAGTTCCTTCTACTTCATCCATGTCAACTCTTGTCAGTCGTTTTCGCTGAGTAACAACCACTGACCATTTCCACGGACGTGTAAAAACTAAGGTGACGATAATAATTACTACTACTACTACTGCAACTATATACTATCCCTACAACTACTACTATTACATTATTTATTTATTTATTTATTTATTTATTATTATAGAGGAAGTACCACAACAATAAAAGCTTTCCTTGAGATCCAACGCAGTGTTTTAGCATAAGTGATGCGAATGTTCCTTTGCGATTATAGAAAAATTTTCATGTGTTAAATCTGTCGATTGATGCAGATTGACAGTGGAATCAACATTCTCTGGCTTACTGATCGTGATTATTATTATTTTTTTCATTTACTGTAAACCACATCACCAATGTCAAATCTCTTAGGCGAACTTGAGTGGACTCTGGGCTTGGGCTTCCGTGTACTGGTGAGGGACAGTGTCCCTGTATACGCAGGGCCTCTCTTCCTCGCGACTCCCGCACCGCCATTCGCCGAGCGTCGTCACGCCGTCGCAAGTGATGTAAGTCGTTCTACTCGGCACAGACAAGCAAACCTGGCAGAAACAACGCCGGTATTGACCCTTTTCGCGGCGATCCCGTGGGCGCTGCCATGTTTGATCACGTGGTGACGCGTCCATTGCTTGCCTCAACTGCCTCCGTTGCTCCTTGTTTACAATGGAAGCGTATGACGCCGGCGCGGCGTAGAAAACCTCTGTTTTCGGAGATATCGGAGACGGTGACTAGGTGGACGACACGAATCTTTGATCACAGATTCAGAGAACATGCAAAAGCGGTTTCGGAGCTGATTAGTATATGTCCAAACGGCGCAAGCAGCGTATATGGTGCTTGTTCTAAAAGCGTGACTAAATATGTTTTCTAAGCTCTCCCAGCTTTCCGATTATGAATTCAGTCAAGATTAGTGTGTTTTGCTCTTTGTTCTTTATTCGGCAAATATTTTGACGCAGTGGTTAGTACCACTGACTCAGTGAAGTTCCTCGGTGCGGCCACTATCTCATTATTTTCTCCCTAATCGCTCGCGGGTGTGCTCAGTTCCGATAGATTTGTTCTTGCTGCGCACAATGCTTGAAACTTAGCTGTTTTGTACATTTTAATACCTTGTAGCAAATATATATTACATCTAGTCACTCGCTTACTCTTGTGGACCGTCACGGAACATTCATCTTCGACCATTCGTGCGCCATAGGTGTAGTCCGTCATTTATTGTGCGTATACAGTGCGCATATATTCAGGTGTGCGCCCATTCACCTATTCTTGACACGTCAGCGATAGAGTGGGCGTAAGTTTTTCTGCCATTTGGGACAGATGTGTAAAGATAACGTGCGCAAAACTTACTATGACATGAAGCGGTGCTACTCCCTTTGTCATTGTTTAACGAGTGGTAGTCACTCTTGCCGACGTTCTGGGGATGAAGCCTTTTCTTTGAAGGTTAGCGATGCAAGGCTGGCGGATGAGCAAATTTCTGTATCCTCGAGGAAAGCCGTTCTACACCACGAAGCGCCGGTAACACGTTTGGACAGTTGCAGCAGCGGTCCGCGAACTTCGCCACACAGATTCATTCTATTCCTTAACATGCCAGTCACTATTCTTCCAGCCAACTACTGCACACGTCTTCCATCCACATGATTGACTCTAGCATGCTTGGAGCACAGTGTGTTAGCGAAAACTCAGTTACATTTCCGACAGCTGATTGCACAGAAGCAAGGTAGTAGTAGTAATGGTTTCGTATTCGTGCGCGGTCACTGAGGAGAGGCATGGCGCGCCGCCGTGAGCGCCATCTCGTTTCTCTAAAACAAACTGCTCCGTGAAAAGGGTCAATACCACTTGCTTCAGCTCTTGTGCCATCGGCAAAGGCGCGTTCCCACCACGACTTCAGTACGCACTTCTGGCCGCTTAGACCGGAGCAGCGGCTGGCCTCGGAAACTCCGCTGGTTTTTTGTCCGCGCGAATTGCAGCACCATCCATGAAATGCATGCGAAACCAAAATCGCTTTTCCTTTTTTTTTCTTGTAGACCGTCTCTCAACTGTCGTTTCTCTCTCGCCTTCAACTACCGGCGGCGCGGCTGGCGCGGCACGCGATCACCGTCGGCCGTGCTGACAACGGCTAAAACGGCAGCAATTTTTTTTCTGGCATTATGCGAACAGTTTTGCGGTTTTCGCCTTCCTCGCTAGCAGTGTGGTCCATGTGGTACCCTACCGTTGAACGTGTGTCGGCTTTTTTCCGCAATGTCTCGCAGCTGTCGCTCTTCGTGTATCGTTCGATGGTGTACGGACCCATCAAGACGAAGTGATCCATGCGACGTGAAATTCTACCGCATCCCTAAAGAAAACAGCTGATCACTGTGCAGTTTACTTCCCGGTTTTTATTTGTGATAGTAATTGTGTGCATTCGTACATGGCTATCCGGTGGTGAGGCAGCACCAAGCTGATTTAAAAACACCACAACGATGTAGTAAATCGTTATGCCAACAAGCAGGGTCATACATTTCCTGATAAATATAGTACCACCTGTGCGTATCGCAAGGAACACGTCTGTAGGTGTGCGCTTTGTACTTATTTCTAGCTTAGTGGTCGCCATCGTTTAAAAATGCGTTTCTCAGAATTAAGGTTATTATATCACAACTAGTACTCTGCCGCGACGCGAAACGAGCTCAGTTTTGCATGTTCCAACTGCGATGTTATAATTTATGATCTTCGCTGTTCTTCAGGATGGAAGCGCTTTTAAACTACGCTGGAAGGACGGACCTAAAGGGTTTGCCCAGAGATAAGGTCAACAACCGCACGATATGCTCGGCGCACTTCACGGAGGTGGATTTCTTGGACCGAGTGACAAGCAGGCCGGGAGACGGTCTTATGCGCATTGGTCATTAGAGCAATTACAATAAATGTTTTTTGCATGTGCGTACATGAAATACGAACCGCGTTTTGTTGCATTCTTTTGTGTGTTGCACTGTGTGCTCCAATTCTCGTTTTCCCAAACGAACACAATAAAGTGAGTCCAAAGAACTGTAGTGTTGTAAGTGGAATTATTTTTTAAAATATAATTTGCACACATGCTTGCTTGATCATAATAATGAACGGGACTGCGTGCATGAAAACGCAAAAAGAACCCACTGCGCACAAGCACTAATGCACGGTGTCACGCCTGGAACGGCCAGACTAAAGTCCCTATATAGTAAACGTACTACCATCTACTATTTCCACCACCGTCTCCTCTCCTAAAGCGCTTGTTTTTTTTTCGTTACTTTTTGCTTGTGCAAGCAGGTCAACCGTGGCGCCCCTAGAAAGTCCACGTTGAAGCTTTCAGGCCGGGCCACGGCCGGGCGCGCGCCGCCGCCGCTGCCGGCGACTGCGGCTGCGCAGTGCGACTTTCAACATGGCTGTGAGGCGAAAAAAAAAACTAAATATAAAGAAGTGAAAGCGCGCGCTACCATCGCCCAATCGGAGATACAGGAGAGAGAAAAGCGGCGTTAATCAAAGGACGGCGGTGCTTTTCTTATATAGGGACTTTAGGCCGGACTGGAGAGGAGCGCGCGCTGGGGTCGCCCGCGACAACAACAAAAAAAAAAAAAAGTCGTGCCGCTGACAGCTAAAGCAATAAAAAAAGCACTGAGCGAAGCATGAGGGGATGGTGAGGCGAGACATACAGGAGGGATAGGACAGTCATGAGGGAAAGAAGGAGAGAGCGGAGCAACGTTATCATAAAAAATGAAGAAAAAAAGTGCATTAGCGAAAGAAGGAGAGTAAAAAAAAATCGCGCCGCTTTTTTTTTTTTGCCGCCGTAGTACCGTCATCCGTCCGCTAGGGCCTAACTGAAGTGCGCCTTGGCGCTAGCGTCGACTGAGCGTCTGCTATGCGAGAACCAATGGGAGGTATAGGAAGATTCACTCCCCTGGCAGCGGTCTCACTAAATCACGTGCATTGGAGCAGTATACACGCTCACCCTCGTCGCCGCGCAAGAATTACCTGCAGCATCTATGAGCATGACGGGGTGGCACGCACCAGGGCTGCGCAAATCGCAATGACAGCGGGAAAGCTGTTTACTCTGTGACGTGCAGATTGACCGTTGTGCTCTACAGTAATTAATGCAAAAGCAATTCATGTGCCATGAGGCAGAAAAGCCGCTGTCGTCCGGAACGAGTGGTAACAAAAAGCAATGTGACGTCATCAGTAGTAATATAGAATATAGTCAATGGTATGACAACGCTACGCTAATTAGTAGGAATTATGGGTAGTTATTGTGAATTAAAGTGAATCAAGGTGAATTACTCTGAAGTGAATTAAAGTTGGAACAAGTTGGAGTAAGGTGACTTAAGGTGTAGCAAAGTGAATTAAGGTGAAGTAGATTAGAATGAAATAAAGTGGATTAAGGTGAATTAAAGTGGGATCGCAATATTAAGTCGTAGCTACTTGGCGATGAGTTCTGAATGGTTGCGGTCTCGTGATTAATGAACGAAGAGAAAAGAAAGCGATGAAATGATCTCAAATATGTTGTAATACTTAAGGGGTCTTAACGAGTTACAACTCGAACGACTTCGTTCGCAGCAGCGCACAGACGCTCCCGCTCAGGCAAGAGTCGATAGCACTGAAAGGGAAGAAACTAGCTTCCGTCTGAACCCAAGTAAGCTGCTTGAGGCATTCGATGAACGAAAATATGACTTGCATGCTTACTTGTACAGATTTGAGACAGTTGCTAAAAGCCAGAATTGGCCAGAGGATAAACGGGCCACTGCGTTGAGCACGTGTTTGAGCGGCGAAGCACTTAGTGTATACGGTAGGATGTCGCCAACCGATGCCTCTAATTATGGAAGGGCGAATGCCGCTCTACTGAAGAGATTTAGGTTCACCGTAGAAGGCTTCCGAGACAAGTTTAGGACTGGAAAGCCCGCCGTTGGCAAGACTGCCATGATATTATTCGCCGCGCGGCTCAGCCACTATTTTGATAGGTGGACTGAACTTTCAGAGATTGCACACGAGTACGGTACGCTTAGAGAGCTTCCCCTCAAGGAGCAATTCCTCATCAGTTGCCACTCGAGCCTGTCACTCTATCTGAAAGAAAGGAAAGCTAAATGGCTTCGAGATATGTTGGAATTGGCAGATCAATTTTTGGAAGCACAGAGAGGCACCAGTCTCTCCAAGATCAGAAAAGAGGAGCCAGAGGACGCAACGCAACCGCCATCCGATGTAAGGAGAAACACTCAGATGCCTGTTCCGAGGTGTTATCTCAGTAACCGACTGGGCCACCACGCTAGCAATTGCTGGAGCAATTTTACGCGCCCCAACGATGTCAAATGTTTTAAATGTGGGCGAACTGGGCACAAAGCTGATACATGCCGCAACGGAGGGAAAGAAGTTCTCCAGGCATCCTGTGTGTATGCTCCGCCAAAACATCAAGAAAACATAAACGCCGACATTGTAGAGCTTCGAAACGGAAAAACAATTCCGGTTGTTAATCCGGTAATGACACAACGTCGAGAATTTCCCGTTAAAGGAATGCCCGTACTTGCCGGAAGAATGGCAGAAAAACAAATCACGGTGCTACGAGATACCGGCAGCAGCACAGTGATCGTACGAAGGGACTTACGAAGAGCTCACAGGCGAAACCAGTTTAGTTTATCTGGACGATGGTACGGCTAGGAAGCTTGCCGAAGCCAACATCGAGGTCGAGACCCCCTACTACAGTGGGAATGTCACTGCTCTTTGTACTGACAGCCCACTGTATGACTTAATCATAGGAAACGCCGAGGGAGTTCGAGCCCCAGACAATCCGAAACCTTTGAAGGAATCACCAATGATCGAAGCCTCGACGATCGAAGACGCTCGCGGAAAGCCATCAACTGCTGACGAGAGCAACGCGGCAGCTGTCTTCTGAATTCGAGCGAAGGCTCAGGCAAGGCCTTTCCAGCCCCTTCCCACGCCCGATTCCGAAAATAAACCGACCGGGACTCATAACAACGCGAAACACCACGATCGAAAAACCAAGGACAGGAAATTTAAATTTAAGAACCGTTGACGATTAGTGTGTGGTGCAAAGGATTTTGATTGAGTGCACCAAATGTTTATTCATGCATCATGAACGTAGTGCTGTTTGTTTGTGTTCTGTAAACTACCCTGTCATTGTTTTGTATATTTGTTGCACATGATCTATTTCATGTTTGCCTTGTTACGCGAGATGTGTGTTATTGTGTAGTTCAAGTGTGCCTGTGTGACTTGTGTTTCTATTCGATGAATCGCGAGTGAAGTGACGTGTAAATTGTGGTGGACTGATTTATGAACTTACCGACTCGTGCGTAGTGGACGCTTGTGCGTGCTTCTTTTGTGTTTTCGTGAATATTATTGCATAATATTCTTAAAGTGGGGGGCAGTGTCACGAAAGAGCGCGTAATCGGAGCGCGCGCCACGTGTCACGCAATCCAGCGAAAGAACACGCCGGCCACGGCAACTTCAACCGAGGGGGAGAGCGCATATGCCTCAAACAGCCGACGCGACAAACGGAGTCTAGACGTCTAAAACATCGACGAAGCGATGGAAACCGGAGAGAGGGAGAGAGCAAACGCGCGCGCCGAGACACCTTCTGACCTGGCGAGTCGAGGAAGAGATTGCTACAGCATGAGCGTGCACCAACGGGATCAGTCATCACCCCGCCCCCCCACCCCCTCGACGACGCTCCGACGGCGGCGGTCGAAGGTGCGAGAAAAGACTAGAAGATTCCCAGGCTTTGGCCATACTACGGGAGCACGACTCCGATAGGAAGGTTCGAGAACCCCCGGCGGAGAGTATAAAACCGGCGTGCGACAATCAGTTCAGTTGAGACCAGTCCGCTCCGGTAAAGAGATGTAACGTGAAGACCACGGTGGAAGAATATTTAGGTGTTGACACTGCGCGCGAGCGAGCGTCCAGATTATGTTCGGCCGCGCGCGGGCGCACCGAGTAGCTCTGCTGCGAGCAGATAGAGGGCGCCGCGGCCAGCGGTCCCAGCTTAGCAGCGCCGGCGGCTTGGCATTCCTCTGCCTCCGCTAAATTTTCGTTCGTAGTGGAGTGAGTAAATCTCAAAGCGCGAAAAAAAATCGTGATTTCACATTAAAGTGATAAGTGTACCAGGCTTCGCTAACATGAAGGTTCCTTGTGCAGGCCGTGCATGACGTGAAGACGGATCAATCGGGCAGCACTCAAAGCCCACTGAAGTTACCCTCGCGCGCGCAATTTGTTTCGTCCGGTCTAGCCGTTCATCCAAGCATAAAAAAATGAAAGTGTTAGCCCACGTGCTACCCCTCGATCAGAAGAATATAGTGACTGCACCAGAAAATGTATTTCATGCTTATCGCTGCTTCCATTCACACTCAGAAAACCGTTCAATCATCGTTGCGCGAATTCAATGTGGCCGCGATATAAATTAAGAAATGAAACGGCGAAAGCTTGCGATATGCAATGCACTAGAGCAAAGTGGCTGTTCATGGCTAGAATTTAAGATGAGAATGTACATCAGCTATGCAAAAACTCTTTCAAATGGGAATTTATTAGGCGGGACGAAGGCAGGAATCTATCTTGAATTAGAGCATCACTACCACAGTTTACTGATGAAAACCTGCGCAAATGCCTTTTTTATTCCAATTCCACTTAACATAGACCGTGTATATTATTCATTGGGCTTTCGTCCATTGAGGACTGAGTGACTCTTGCAGGATCTAAAAAAGAAGAGGTAACTTTCTTTTTTCTTAAATTGCATGAGAATGTGCCAATGTAAGCGTGTTTGACAATGCATGCTACAGCTTGTCCACAAATACACATACACCCACCACACAATAATCCCATAGACCTTTTTTTTGCATAGACACAATACGAAAAAACTTGCGCATGAAGCAGCTCGATAATTTTAATAGGTGATAACCACCCCAGAAGCTTGTGGTCTCATACACTCCCACAATGGAAAAATGTATAAAAACATGCAAGCGTGTAATATACACCGCACGCGCATTGTAAAAAAAAAATTCAGTAGCCAGGATGGAACAAATTTGAAAATCAGGCACACATCTGCACAGAAAACAGCAGTATTTTACAGGGTGCACAAATATTTCAAAATATGCAAATGTCACGTAGCTGGACAGAACCATAGTAATGTTGTTGCCGTCCCTTGGAGATACTCGGTTATTTTTTACATTTCGCCTAATTAGATAATTAGTCGTATTTATTGATCAACTTCTCAATTATTATAATTATATTAAAAAGTGTCAATGAGAAAATTGTAGAGCAACATCAAAGACTCCCGATACAGCTTTGTATTGCTCAATACGCACTACGTAGAAGTGTTTTTCCGGGCATGAAAGAAGCTCACGAATACACGCAAAGTGCCTCGAGCGACCAGTCGCGCGGCAGTATTGCTGTATTCGCGGGTTTCGTTCACGCTCGGAAAACACTTTTATGTATCACGTATTGAGCAACAGAAAGTTATATTGGGAGTTTTCCACGCTGCTGTACAATTCTCTTGTTCATACTTTTTATCCAATTATAGCATTAAAAGAGTTGATTAATCAATTATGAAAATAATTATGTAATTAAGCGGAATAAAAAAATAACCTGAGTATCTCCAAGCGACGGCAGACAACATTACCTTGGTTCTGTCCAGCTACGTGACATTTACATATTTTCCAATCTTGGTGCATGATAGTAAACCACCCAGTATATATCTTTTACATGCAACAAAATTTGCACAAACTACTGCGGCACACAGGAGGTTCTCTCTTCCGCAGCGGCTTTCGAGGTTTATTTGACGGTGTGAGGTTCTTTGGACAGTTTGGAAATAAGGTGGGAATCCTTCTATCGAGCGCTCCGCGTAATATTGCCACGTGTCTAGCGCGGCGATGACGACGGCATAAGACACATCGGCACTTATGAAAAACATAGCAAGAAGAAGAAGAAGCAGTGACTAGCGCGCGCTATTTTAAAACCGTCCGTTCTTGTTAGTGCCTCTGCCGACAAGTGCGTTTCGTTTGTCCCTCGAGCTTTCGACGTCGTGACAATATGCCATCCATATCGTATCCTCTGAAAAATGGCTGATGCAGACATGGTCGGTAGGCGTTAGAGTTCGGTCTGCCCTCAGATTTGCACGGCGCCACTGCTCTAGACGACCGCTGTCGGACGGCGCTTTGAATAAAGGCACACGCTCCGCACAAGTCAGGTATCCAGAATTGCAGTTCGGAACGAAGCACTTTCTAGCCATTTCAAACGCCCCTCAGAAGGCCGCTGCCACCTTCGTCGAGGGCCCGTGGCGACAATACCCAAGCACAAGCTCACGAAACGAACGCGAACAAAAATCGTGCCTTCAAAACAGCGCAACCGCACATGCAAGCATGAAGACGAAGCAGCGTCAGCACGCGCCTTGCCGCCGAGGCTGCGACCGCATACCGCAGCGCCCTCTACGACGGCGCCGAACCAGCTGCAACCAAGCCGAACATAATCTGGACGCGAGCGAGCGGCGCTTTCGCCCGCGTTGGGGGGAGAGTGTCAGCACCTCTCCTTATTCTTACACCGTGGTGAAGACTGACCGTCTGCGGAAGAAGGGGACTCCCCTGCAAGCTAGTAGACGAGTTCATCGAGCGTCTGCATTTCCGGAAGAAGTTCTTTCTTCGAGATTTGCCCGAGCTACGCCGAGATCGTCCGACTGAAGGTTGACCAGCACGGTCAATAGGATTGGACACTTAGTGTTCCTATTCATTTTGTACTTTACGTGTTGGACTCTTAGTGCTTGTCGTTAATTATTTCCTGTGTTTTGTGAATAAACATATGATTTTTATTGTGTTGTGTCTAGCCTAACTGTGCAAGTGTGTGTGTGTGTGTGTAACTGCCTTGTGTGAAGAATATATTTTGTTGTGTTTCGACAACTCTGGGCTCTGACTCGGTCTTTGGACAGCAACCGGCGTTCGCTGGCGCACCTGAGGGCCCATTCTTACTTGTGCTTGCTTTCGTGGGATTATTTTCGGGAGCTGATAAGTCGGCTTTGGAATTTGGTCCGGCGTTTGCGCCTCGTTCTCGGGTTCTGTGACAACAGGACTCCAGAGATGGAGACCGTCTGTGAGAAGACGACGCCGCACGCTGACGCCCAAGTCGAAGTATGAGAGGAAGTCCGAGCCGATGATCGGGTGAACCACGTCTGCGATGACGAAGACCCATCGAAAAGTGCGGCGAAGGCCGAAGTCGAGGGTGATTGATCGGAGTCCGTACGTGGCTATAGACGAGGCTTTGCCAGCACGAAGCGACCACCCTGGTGCCCTGGAACGCTCAGCCTTAGTCGGGGGAACCACGCTGATTTCAACGTCCAGTCTATAAGGAACCGGGGGTGCGACTGGTTTCACAACAAATCCATGCAGGTGCGGCGCCTCGCCTCGGCGACGTAACGACGCTCGAACGCAATCATATGGTTCGCATTAACGCATTTTTCGGAAGCGTGGCTGTGTGGCCCAGTGGTTACGACGCTTCCTTTGAGACCCGGGGGTGGCGGCCCGGGGGTGCCGATGCCAAGCGGCGGTCGTTGGCGCAGCGTAGCAATATCCCAAATAAAGAAGTACTGCTCCAGTCAGGTAGACTGCTCCCTCCCTGATATACTGAGATTATATTTGGATCGTCGAAACAGTGATGCGTTTATTTAGGAATACCATCGATCCCTTAACAGCAGCCACATTTGTGCCTAGTCACCACCAGCCCAGCGTGTTTTCCGTTCCAACGCCGCCGGCAACGCAACGCCGCCAGAGAGGAAGAAAACAAAAAGAAAATAAAAAGGTGATACGCCATCGAGGCGAGGCCGCGCCCCTGTGCGGATTTGTTGTGAAAACAGTCGCACCCAGGATCCGAGCGCCGGAGAACTTGTGGGTTACTTTGCTTCCCAGCCGGCGGCTGGGAACACAAGCGAGACCACACGAAGCCGTCAGTGATCCCGGCGGGCGTTTCCCGGCCACGAACCGGGTGGTGTACACTTCGTGGCTCGGCGTCGGAAACGCCGGTGGTACGAGCAGAGAGGTGCAGGGCTGGGACTCCGAGCTTGACGTGTGCGCGAAAGAGCGCATTCAGTAAAGTGATCCGTGATCACTAGTAACTCAGTCCTGCGACTCTTAGTTATCATAATTGAGTCACTGTCTGACTTTTCATTTGATATCCATGACGCAATGCTTTACGAAAAATAGACTTGGCGTTATCAGTTATTAACATTAAGCAAGATGCTGATTATATTAAAGTGCGAATTGCCCCAATGACGACTTGCACGAATCATCAAAACAATTGCTTTACCAGTAAAATAACTGATTCATTATTACGTAGGCATATGCCTCAGGAGTGAAGCAACGACACGGCTGACCCGAATCAACGCCAGATGAGAACTGCGAGCCGTAGCTTGCCGTGCCACGGCCAGGCGCTGTCAGAATTTTTTTTTCTCGGTTCGTCGGGGTCTGAGAGGGTGTTCCGGCGGCAACACTCCAATTGCTAGTAGATACAGCGTTCGACCGCTGGCGCCACGCTGCACCGCTCGCGCGTACCGCGTTTCTAGGTGGTTTCTTTCGCCGAGGGCGCACGAACGCAATCATATGGTTCGCATGAATGCAACCCTTGGAAGCGTGGCTGTATGGCTGAGTGGTTACAGCGCTCGCTTCGGTATAATGCCTACGCGGGTTCGAGTCCCGCCCCGGCTAGAATTTTTTTTCTTAAGATCACGCTTTTCCTTTTTTCCTCTGTTTGCCAGCGCGGTCGGTTGAACCCCGGTGCCACGGCGGCAGCCGTGGTGCCGGGCGCCGACGCGAAGCGGCGGTCGTTGGGGTGTTGCGGAGCGCAGCGTAGCAACACCCCAAATAAAAAAAGTACTGCTCCCGTCAGGTAGACTGCTCCCTCCCTGATAGTGAGATTATATTTGGATCATCAAAACAGTGATGCGTTTATAATACCACCGATCCCAACAGCAGGCTAGTCACCACCAGCCCAGCGTTTTCTCCGTCAACGCCTCCTCCGTTACAACGGTGGCGGCTAGAAACATGGTACGCGCGAGCGGCGCAGCGGTCGAGCGCTGTATCTACTAGAAATTGGAAATATGCATTCCGGCGCGCGCCCTCTGTAACCTCTCTCTCGATGCCGTAACCTTCGCGTATCGTGTCGAAGCTTCTAGTCTCCGTAATGTGTCGGCTGTCTATTGCGTATGCACTCTCTTCCTCCGATGTGCTCCTTGGCTGGCTTGTGTGACAAACGGAGCGCGCTTTGATTTAGCGCACTTTTGCGACACCATATCGCAATGCCTGTCGACGGTAATTGCATTGGATTCTGGGGTTTTATGTGGCAAAACCACGATTTTCTTGTGAGGCACGCAGCAGCGGGGGAATACGGATTAATATTGACCACAAGGGGATCTTTAACGTTCCGCCAATTTACGGATACCGGCGTTTTTGCATTGTGCCACCAGCGAAATGCGGCCGCCGAGGCCGAGATTTGATCTCGCGACCTCGTGCGTAGCAGCGCACCACCATATCTGCGAAGCCGCTGCGGGGGGGGGGGGGGGGGGGGGGGGGTAGCGACGGTGATGCGTCGCCGTCGTGGTTCCCAGGCGTCGCCGTGGTTCACGTTCTCCCGTGGGGCGGCGCCGCAGTACGAGCGCCCCGCTGCCCTATAAAATGAATTACGCCACCCGGTGCCTGCGAACGTTTCGAATCGTTCCCTCACTTTCCGCACACTTAGTGGGACATGCTCAGACACTCGATTTGGCGAGACGTTAATTGGGGCGGCGCCTAACCAGTGCACTCATGGTGGAACTCACCAAGGCGTTGACGTGAAAGAGGTTCTTTCAAAATCGGCATATATCCAGTGCAATTGTGGAGCAGCCTGCTAAGGCGTCAGATTGCTGTCCCACGTAGAACCCTAGTAACGTGGGCTCCATTCCGCTCAACAACGCAGAAATTTAAGAGATTTTTTAGTCATTGCAGAGGGGTACATGCCCTATGATCCATACGTACTTACCGACATTCGCGTCAATGACGTTCACTGAAGTTCGGCACACACCTACTGGCACAACACCAGTGACTTTCACTGGCATCAACGAGGTTCATTGAAGACCAGCAGAGACTGAGTTGCACGTGCCCAGTTCTCCAAGTTGGCTTCAGAGTTTCTTGGAACAGCGGTTCCTAGCAGCCCCGCATCTACAATGACCCACGTAGGCGTGAAAGAGCTTCGGTGAAGGGAGGCGCGTATGTTCACAGAGCCATATACTCACTGACCCAAAGTGGTCCGATCTCTAGTTTCTAACCCTGTTACCTCTGCACAGCAGCCCGATGTGCTAACCAACCGATCCAGGTAGGCGGGAAAACGGTGAGATACAAACATAGACATATAGTTACATAAATAACACCAGAAAACTGCGTTAAATACCCAAAAAGTGTTAATGTGTTAACATCAGGCAGAAGCTGTCTCACGATTACTGTCGACGGTAATGTGTTAGCAGTGAATCAATATGCAGTAAACCTGCTTATAACGAACCTCCATATAACTAATTCCAGGATATAACGAAGTTTTTCTATTCCCCGCCGTTACTTCATAGAAGCACATGTATTTGAGACCTCTACGTAACGAAGTGGCAGCGGGAGACCCCCTCGAAATAACGAATTTTCCCCGTTGACAACCTAGACATTTAGCCCCAAATTTTGTCAATTTCGCGCGAACAGCAACCGGAAGCACCTTCTCCGCCGCGACGGAATGTGAAGCGAGCGCACGTGCGTGCGAGCGTGTGCGAGGCGGGCCTGCAACCCTCGACCCGGCGATCTTGCCGCCGCGGGCGTGACCTTTCCCCCTCCCTTCATTCAAACCTGATCCTGCTGCTTGCATGCAGCTGACCTAGCCCGCCAACCGGCACTCTCCTTTTCCAGTTGTTCTTGCCGAGCGCGGACACGCGCTGCCAAACGCAGGCGGCTTGTGGAAGCGCCGCTGCAGGAGCGAGAGAAGTGACCTTCGTGCTGTTGTTTGCGTGCTGTTGTTTGCTCGGCGCTCAGTTTGCTTGAAAGCAAACTGAGCGTCGCGAACAACAGCACGCACAAAGTTACGAGCGGCCGACGCACCTACACTGCCTAGACTCCGCAGATCGCTTTCGAGATATGGCCCGCACGACCGGCCGCGCAGTACGCAGTTGATGCCAGAGTACAGTAGAACGCCGCCCGCTTTCTCTCCCCCCTCGCTCCCTCGCAGGTGCCTCGAGCGCAACGCAAGAAGGCGCGCTTCCTCCCTCCTTTTCTTTCTTGCGCGTGCGAGATTCAGACGCCGTCGTCGGCTCCCCTCGCACCTTTTCACCGTTTTCACTCGCACATACAGCATACGGCGCGCGGCGACTGTGTTATCGCACTTGGAGGAGGAGGAGGAGAGAAAGAGAAGGCAGGGATGTTAACCAGAAATGCGTCTGGTTGGCTACCCTACTCTGGGGGACGGGAAAGAGGGAATAGAAAGATGAGATAGAGAGAGGAGGGGGGGGGGAGGAAGGACACGGTGAGTTCGCGCACGCACGCGGAGGGCCTGAGCAATTCAAAGGCGTTCACATAGGCCAGTCGTCCTCAAGTAAGACACCAGTGCCTTCACAGCTTTGTGGGCTGACGAGCGATGGGGACGGTGTTCAAGGAGCACCTGCACAGACAACGGTCGATCGTCAAGTCGTCGCAATGCGTTCGATAAAGTTTGTCTTTCCGACTGAAATCGAACGCAGTGACACAATACATGTTCCATGTTCTCTTCGCTGCCGCAGTCGTCGCACGTGGCACTTTCGGTCATTCCAATCAAAGCACAGTACGCCTTCGTGAAAGCCACTCCCAACCACAATCGCACTTGGACTTTATAGAGAACATCTATGAGCCAAAATAAGAGAGAATCCGGGGTAGGATTTCTAGTCCATAACAACAAAACGGGCAACATTGATGAATTCTACAGCATTACTGAGAGGATAGCAGTCGTAATAAAGCTGAAGAGGAGGTACAAAATGTAGGTAGTACAAGCCTACGCCCCAACCTCTAGTCACGATGATGAAGAAATAGAACAGTTTTATGAAGATGTTGAATTAGCAATGAGAAGGGGCAATTTCAGTATACGTATACTGTAGTCATGGGCGACTTCAATGAAAAAGTGGGGAAAAAGCAGGATGGTGAGCAAGCAATTGGGAACTACGGCATCGATTCTAGGAATGCAAGAGGAGAGATGTTAGTAGAACTCGCGAAAAGGAATATGCTCCGAATAATGAATACCTTCTTCAGGAAGCGCAGCAACAGGAAGTGGACCTGGAAGCCCTAATGGAGAAACAAGGAATGAAATAGATTTCATACTCTCTGCCGATCCAAGCATAGTGCAAGATGTAGAAGTGTTAGGTAAGGTAAAGTGCAGTGACCATAGGTTAGTGAGGTCTAGGATTTCTCTCAATTTGAAGACAGAAAGAGTGAAATTAGTCAAGAGGAAACAGGCCAACCTAGAGGCAGTAAGGGTAAAAGCAGACCAATTCAGGCTGGTGCTCGCAAACAAATATGCAGCTTTAGAAAAGTAAGATAAAGACAACATAGATGTAATGAATGAAACCGTAACTAGGTTGATCTCGATCAGAAGCAGCAATTGCAGTGGGAGGTAAGGCACCAAGGCAACCAGTAGGTAAGCTCTCCCAAGAAACAAAGGACCTAATAAAGAAATGACAAAACATGAAAATGTTCAACTCAAGAGATGAGATCAGTTCTGACTCAACTGTCAGAACTGATCAACAAGAAGAAAGTAAGGGATATTCGAAATTATAACGTAGGAAAGATTGAGGAAGCCGTAAAATATGGACGCAGCATTAAATCAGTAAGAACAAAGCTTGGCATAGGACAAGGCAAGATATATGCACTGAAAGGTAAGCATGGTAATATCATCAGCAATTTCGATGACATAGTAAATACAACGGAAGAATTCTATACTGACCTGTACAGTGGCCGAAACAGCCAAGCTACTTTCATTCGAAATAGTGATGAACCGGATACAGAGGCTCCTTCTATAACTAGAGATGAAGTTAGAAGGGCCTTGAAAGACATGACCAGGGGAAAAGCTGCGGGAGAAGATGGAATAACAGTAGATTTAACCAAAGATGGAGGAGATATCATGCTTGAAAAGCTTGCGGCCCTTAACACGCAATGCCTCACAACTTTAAGTGCACCAGAGAGCTGGAAGAACGCCAACATTATACTTATACTAATCCGTAAGAAGGGATACGTTAAAGAATTGAAGAATTATAGACCCATCGGCTTGCTTTCAGTATTGTATAAAATATGCACCAATATAATTTCCAATAGAATCAGGGCAACACTTGACTTCCGCCAACCAAGAGAAAAGGCTGGCTTCAGGAAGAGATATTCTACGATCGATCTTATCCATGTCATCAATCAGGTAATCAAGAAATCTTTCTATATGGCTTTCATAGATTAGGAGAAGGCATTTGATTCAGTAGAGATACCAGCCGTCATAGAGGCATTGCGTAATCAAGGAGTACAGGAGGCATACGTGAATATCTTAGCAAACATCTACAAGGATTCCACGGCTACTTTGGTTCTCCAAGAAAAGTAGAAAGTTACCTATCAAGAAAGGGGTCAGGCAAGGAGACACAATCTCTCCAATGCTATTCACAGAATGCTTAGAAGTATTCAAGCTCTTAGACTGGGAAGGCTTAGGAGTGAGGATCAACGGCGAATATCTCAGCAACCTTCGGTTTGCAGATGACATTGTGCTATTCAGCAACAATGGAGACGAATTACAACAAATGCTTGAGGACCTTAATCGACAAAGTGTAAGAATTGGGTTGAAGATGAATATGCAGAAAACAAAGATAATGTTCGATAGCCTGGCAAGGGAACAAGAATTCAGGATCGCCAGTCAGCCTCTAGAGTCTGTAAAGGAGTACGTTTATCTAGGCCAATTACACACAGGGGACCCTGATCACGAGAAAGAAATTTACAGAAGAATAAAATTGGGTTGGAGTGCATACGGCAGGCACTACCAAATCCTAACTGGGAGCTTACCACTGTCGTTGAAAAGAAAAGTGTACAATCATTGCATTCTACCGGTGCTAACAAATGGGGCAGAAACTTGGAAGTTAACAAAGAAGCTCCAGAACAAGTTAAGGACCGCACAAAGAGCGATGGAACGAAAAATGTTAGGACTAACGTTGAGAGACAGGAAGAGAGTGGTGTGGATCAGAGAACAAACGGGTATAGCCGATATCCTAGTTGACCAGGCCATGTAATGCGTAGTATGGATAACCAGTGGACCATTAGGGTTACAGAATGGATACCAAGAGAAGGGAAGCGTATTCGAGGTCGGCATAAAACCTGATGGGATGATGAAGTTAGGAAATTTGCAGGCGCAAGTTGGAATACGCTAGCGCAAGACAGGTGTAATTGGAGATTGCAGGGAGAGGCCTTCGTCCTGCAGTGGACATAAAATATAGGCTGATGATGATGAGCCAAAACCAATTTTAGGGCCACAACGCGTCATAGACACCATCTTTAGATAGCAAATACGGATCTCAAGGGCCATACTTTTGCTGGCGGAAACCCAAAATACGTCATAGTTGTCACCCCTGGCACATTGGGTGGCCAATGCCATCGTCAAGACACCAAGCCAAGCGACATGAAAAGTCAAAATGGCCGCTCAGGCCGGCGCGGGGTGGCAGTTCGCAACGTATGATGCGGCAACGGTCCCACAGTTGCGACGCAACAGCGGGGTTACCATTGCCTTGTGTTCTATGGGAGCTGTGCCGGGACCGGCCGAAAACGACGTAACAGCCGTGAAAACGCAGCACCCGGGATCGTAACAGCGGGGTTCTACTGTAACGCTATACGACGCTACGACGTCATCGTGACGCTCGCTCTTCGTTTCCGATGCCTCGGCGCTTGTACGAAATGACACGCGTCCACGCATCCAATACCTGGTGGGACATCCCAAGGATGAGTGCTTCGACGAAAAAGGAAAACGGGTGCGCGTTACAATCGAGGGCGCGTTAGAATAGAGTAAATACGGTAAGCAATTTTTTTTCGATTTTTTTATGGCGAACCCGCATATAACGAAATCCTCTTTATAACGAAGTTTTTCGGGAATTTGTCAATTTCGTTATATCCAGGTTTAACTGTAGCAACCCAACGTATCACCATCGTCGAAACGAGTTTTGTATGGGGTGTGTACAGCAGCGGGACTCCTTTTCCGAATTTTCCTAAGAGCACTCGGCGTCATCCAGCGTCACTGCCGCGAAGCCTGTGCTTGGCCTCCGAAATGGAAGGCGCGCCGGTGCGTGCGAACGCGGAGAAACGCTCGATGCGGCAACCGGGCTCCTGTCTCGTGCTTCTTTCTGGACGCAGCGCGCCATCTAGTGACACTATTGAGAGGTCCGAGCGAGCCTCCGAAAAGAGAAGCGTGGCGCGCGGGTGCTTGCGAACGCTGAGAATTGATCCCTCGCGTACCGCACATTCAGTGGCACCCACTCAGTCACCCATGCTGGCGTTAGGTACATTAAAGAGCGGCACACACATCGTGCTGTCACGGCGTAGCTCGCTAGAGCATTAGCGTGAAAGGCGTTCATTGAAAAGCGGCGCTTACTTTGTGCATTTGTGGCGCAACCTGCCAATGCGTCTGGTTGCTTTCCATAAGTGACCATTGCGACGTGAGTTCGACTCCACTCAGCATCGGAGAAATTAAGGAACATAACTTTTTGGGGCGCTGACATCGACACACAGAGCGCTATAGGCGGAAAGTTTTCATTTTTCCGGGGGGGGGGGGGAGGAGCTGACCAGCTTTCCGAACCCCACTCATGCATGTATATATATATATATACATATATATATATATATATATATATATATATATATATAACCTTCAATAACAGTTACAGTGGGAACTTTGTGTGACCTCGAAAGATTGTTCACTGAAGTGACGCGCTTATATAAGTACTTGCAAGACCTCAGAGTAGCAGAAAATTCAGTTTTACAGCCCGAGCCCCCTCGCACCGCCAAGACACTGGGGTTGCTCGGTTGACCCATGCGACAAGCAGATTCACTTAAACACGTTAGGGAGATACATGTGTCTTGTGCGTATGAAGTTGCACAAGTACGCATCTATTTAAAAAGAATATAACGCCTTCTAGAAGATTTAATACAAAAGATACAATCAAGAAATCTTTTCCTGACGAAAGGTCAGTTATTGAGAAGACATAACATATACAAACATTAAACGACATATAACAATTTCTGAACACAACTTATGACTAGAAGTATTAGCATAAGTATAATGTGATTCCATAACGCCATAGTTTCATTACATGTCAAAGCATTCTTTATGCCACTGCTTTCGTTTATTTTCCGGAGGTGGAACAAAGGATTATGGGGTAAAAATTATCGGGTGCCCCAAAAAAATAAACATTAAGAAATAAATAAATAAGACAGCGATATCTCAAAAGCGCGAAAGGACTCGATAGCAAATATAGGAACAGCGTGCATTGTGTTACTGAGCGGCAAATGCAGCATATGACGAATAAAAATTAATAAGGAAAATGCACCGATAGACTAGGGAGTTTTACAAATAGCGCAATCACGCGTCTTTTCTTACCCAAATGCCCTCACTCTGCTTGGGCTGTTATGTACCCCATTTTCGTTCTTTTGTATAACTTTTCGCGCTGTTTTCTAAGCCAGGTGGTTTGCTTTCACTTGTAACTTGGTGCCTTTCTCTCTCCTATTAAAGACATCAGTTCGTTGTCTGATGCGATTATTTCACTGTCATTGAAAAGGTGTTCGTTCGGGCATTTGATGTGGAAATGAAGTCGTCGGCAATCTTAATCAAATTGATTTTGCAGGAGAGTTCTTTGTGGGCGGGTAAAATTGCCAGATGGTTCCAGCGGGCTTGTCCAGTTGTCGACCGCAAGTATATTTTCAGTCGCCGAAGGCAAGAAAAGGACCTTTCGGATGTGGTCGATGAGACCGGTATGGCCAACGCATTTTTTTAGATTGGCCATTTCCAGCAAAAGGTTTCGCAGGTGTTCGCCCTTGCCCCACGTAAACATGTGGACGACGTCCTCAAATGTGTGCTATGATGCCAACCTTTGCTGGCTTAAAATGTCAATCAGCATATATCTGTGCAAAATCAGGCATCCTGGTTCAAGGTCGTCACCGCAGAACTGTTATATATGCTTTGTCTTCCTTCCCTATGGCAAGCTGCTCAAGTGGGACTTATGCTGCCGCATATCAGGTAAGATACCAGTTGTTTAACGAAGACAGCACTGTGTCAAGTACTTCATAGAACCTCTGGCGGTACATGTCACTCGCTGATGGAAACACGTGAGCTGAGAAACCTTCTTGATAGAGGCGTGGAGTCTTCTTTCGCCTAGCGGCAAGAACACACGAGTCCTTAACTTCTACTTTTCCTGCCTCTGCCGTACATATGTGGGTCACGCACTTCATTTTGGAGTTAATCTATGCCGAGTTCAAGCTTGTGCCATCCCAGATGGCTGGTCCCTTCGCGTGCGCTGTCTCTCCGCGCGCCTAGTGTTAAGTTTACACTGGTGCTTATACGGTGGAAAAAACGCTTCGTTTTCAGCGTCAGACGGGTTCTGGCGAAGTACCGATAAGCGAGGTGTCCACTATTGGTTTTGTCGTTGGTGATCATGCTGTGTTTGTAGCCGGTGCACATTGCAACGTCCGCAGGAAGCGAGATCGACGCCTGTTTTCTGTTTCTCCTTGTATTGCGACAGCAATTGTATCGACACTCCAGACAAATTTTCGCTGTCGTCGTCACCGTGATATTCCGTATAAAGTCCAAAAGTCATATGAGTGAGCGACCCATGCACTATGGGTGCGAGAAAAAGCCCGTAACGCTGAGCCGTAACACTTAATGCACATTATCTTCGCACGCGCACAATGTTCGGGTTAGTTGGAGGTCACGTGATCAAATGCGCGCACGGGGAGGAGAGCACGCGTATTCTCATCTAGCCCTGCTGCAGCTGCAAATTACTGTGTGCAGTTGACGCTTACGCGGCCCGCGTGCCGTATCCAATTGTTGGTAATCATTGAGGGTGCAATGATCAAGGGCCAGCTGGGATGGCTGCTAACTTCATGCGCGCTGTCTTCCTTCTTAGGCTATTTTTCCACGCCCCAAGGGTTGCAGATCCCATAGCCTTAAGAGACAGGGGCAATTAGAGATCGCTGACCGAAGCCGTCCTGTAGTGGACAAAAAATATGCAGATGATGATGAGAAATCTAATTTTCGGAGTCACGGTGAATCGCATGGCTGTACGAACCGTTCGCCCCCACTGCCGGCGTTCATCATAATGCCAGTGTTGTGATCGCGACTGCTTGTGGTCATCCAGCGGGATATTTACAGGTTTACATGGTCCGTGCATTGCACGATGTTTGTTATTTTAATTAGTGAGTAAATGTTACCACAATTCATATAGGCGATATAACCAACGTACAGACTCGTGTGAGGGCCACACGTTTTTACCGCAATTTTGACGAGCCTTACAAGGGACTCCCACTCCCAAGCGCTCGCACTAACCCACCGCGCGGGAGCAGGGGCAAGCTCAGAGGCCGGGGTTCTCGAGTTTCGGGACACTCTCATTACTTTCAACGAAATCATTAAGCACTATCACCTGGGTAGGAGAACTTATCCTCCACCTCATAGAAAACTGGCGAGACCTCTGTCGTCCACTTTACGCATGCTTCAGACTAAGTCCTATCCCAACCTGGCCCTTTTTCATTCGATCACTCCAGAGGCTTTTAGCTCTACTTGCCCCGACTGTGCGGCTGTTAGCAATCTAGAGCACATGCTCTGGCGATGCCCCTCGTTACAGGGGCCCAATCGCATCACGGAAGAAGAATGGAGCTCTGCCATCCAGAGCTCAGACCTGTCACGACAAACTTCGGCTGTCCAGAGAGCCAACGATGCGGCGGTTAGCCTCGGCCTACCCGTCCCCACGTGGGAGCGGCCCACTGCTCTGCCCTAAGGCAGGGCTTCTCAGGACCTGTTTAATAAAGTTCTTTGTCTGTCTGTCTGTTACAAGGGACTCGGCCATTTCATCTAATTTTTTCCAACTACTAGTATGAAATCCGCCGTAAACTTCCGCTATCGCCTCCTCTCGCCATTATAGTCGTGTACAACTTTAGAAGGCAGCGGAATTTGCCCCTCAAAGGTGGATGCACACGAGCATGCATCCACCAATGGGTGCGCACTCTAGACTGACGTCATGAGCCGGACGGCCGGTGACTCCGCCGACGGTGGACATGGCAGCCCGCGCTTCGAGCTGGGCTGAGTCGCGTCAGCGGGACCATAGACGTGCGCAGGATTTTTCAATAGTGGGGGCGAGGTTTCCCCAGAGCGCCCCCCCCCCCCCGCTTTTCTATCAACGCACTCCCACTAATGTCCTTCCGCTCATATTGTAGTGCTGAGACGAGATATGGTTATGAAACGTTTATTTCAACAATATTGAATTGTAACATATACAAAATATTATTAAGCAGTTGGCTTCACTTTCTTGTGAAAGGTCCGCAAAGAAAGGCAGTCCCTGCGCAGCTGAGGCGTCAGTGACACAACGCGCGTACAATGAATTTTCATTCTTTCTAACCCAGAGAAAGATACGGCACATATGCCATCATTAACAGCACAGAATATTTAAAAAATATTGCCTCAACGTGACTCTGCTAGTATGGAAAATATAGTATACATACAGAGAAAACGCATGGGTGCACCTGCACATGGCGAAAGCTGTCATATGACATCTGCAACGTTCATGGAGAAGACGAAAAACGCCACCCAATACACAACGTAATGGCAGCGCTTAAAAGCACGATAATATACCGCAGATAAAAAATACGAGAAACAGCAAGTTACAATATTTAGTAATTATTGAAGATAAACGCTGACTTCCATTTTTTTTTTCTTCTGAGCATCGAAATGTACAGTTGCTAATCTTACTTTGTGGCACTTGATAGAAACATGTCATAGAAACAAGGGCTATAATTACTTTTTTGCACAAGATAACAAGCAGTCTTATGCCATGCTTGTTAACAAACATTATACAAACTAATGGATAATGGACGCGATAGTTTACATGTGCTTTTAACACACGTAAATTTGCAAATCAGAACTCGCAAAAAAAAAGTCCAATGACTCTTACTTATTGTGTAACAAGGCTCTTGCTACACAATATTAGTACCACCTGTATTATGAAGCATGATATATTGGAAACGAACCACCGCTGCCCCAAGTGTCATCTGGTGGGTGAGAGTGCTACCAACTGTTGAGCTCGTTCAGCGAATAGGCGCGGCTCGCAGCCTCGTCAAAATAAATGCTGGGGCCGTGACAAGGGCACCTAGAAGCTACACTCTAAGCCAAAAATGGATAAAATGAGAGTAACTGCAGTTTTTAGTCCTCACGACTAACATTTAGTCCCCAGAGGGATCAACTGTAACAAGATGGCTGACATGTCCAAAATCGAAGGACTAAGTGCTTAGATTCCGGTTTGAAAGGGAGCAACGGAAGGACGAACGGCAACGCTTGCTCTCGTCATGCAACCGTTGCTCTCCTACAGAACGCCGCATGCATGCTGCCTCATGCACGCGCCCACATGTCTATTCACGCGCCCACATGCACGCGCCCACATGTCTATTCACGATCCAGATTTTCTTGCGGGCTGGCGTAGGGGGACTACGTTATGCAAACAGATACGCATGCGCACAAATGAAAGGAATGGTTGCACCAAAACGTCAGCGGCTGAAGCTGCAGTCGAGTCAGCGCAATAACGAACAACCTGCGACAAAAAAAGCCTGAGAACATCACAATAAAATGCGAAGCTACGCAGCACCCCGTACAACGTCGCGACAAAAAGCAGATAGCGAGAAGCATGGTTGAATGACTGTTCATTTACGGCTGTGTGTTGAACGACTGCTTATATATACTATCGCAGCGAAAGCCGCGACTAAGCTGCTCGGAAGTCCCTAACACACACATATATATATTGCCACCAGCAGTAGTGGGTCTGTGCTAAGAGGCAGGCACGGACACGAAGAAATAAGTGCGCGTGCTTCTCCGCCCGCTTGATAGCCAGCCCCCAGCGCCGTGCTTTTCAGGAGCCGCTACCCTCAATAAACGTCTAGTCGCCCGTTCTCTCACAAGGCACGTGACAAAGTGGTGGAGGTGCTGGGTATTCCTCACCCATGTCGCAGACCCCTTCTGGCAGTGGAACCACTACCACCGTGCCAATCGATACGCCGGTCCACCGGGCCCGCCGCAGGATCCGGGGACTGCCTCCTGAAGACCCCGCAGCGCTTCAGACCATCTCAACCGGTATGGAAAGCGCCGCAGTGACGAACCGGTCCACACTTCAAAATCCACGGGTTGCAAAGGCATTAAATGGCAAGGTCTTCGAAGACGTCGAAGACTGGATGGCCGACTTCAAGCGCGTGTACGAATACAATGAATGGGACGACACAACTAAACTTCGAAGTGTCTACTTTTGCCTGGAAGACAGCGCGCTCACATGGTTCCAAAACCGTGAGCAGAAACTGACGTCGTGGCCTGAGTTCCGCCGTCAGTTACTAGACGCCTACGCCAGTGCTGATCGCCGCGAACGAGCCGAACGAGCAATCCAGGTCCGCGTTCAGCTTCCCAACGAAAGTGTTACCACGTTCGTCGAAGATATGACGCGCCTCTTCAGACGAGCAGACTCGGGAATGACCGAGGACAAGAAGTTGCGTCACCTGATGCGAGGAGTGAAGGAGCAGCTCTTCGCTGGTCTTGTGCAGAACCCTCCGAAGACTGTCGCCGAATTTTTATCTGAGGCTGTAAGTATGGAGAAGATGCTTCAGCAATGATCGAATTTCTATGAGCGGCAAGTGAACGTGACATCCACCACCGATATTTTCACGGCCACCAGAAGCAACGATGACCAGCTTTTCGAACTAATCCGCGCTGTCGTGCGCGAAGAAATACAGAAGGCTTTCGGCACGTCATAAGCGATGGTGAGCTCTATTGAGAATGTCGTAAAAGATGAAGTTCACCAAGCGCTCCTGTCTGCCTGTCCTCTTGCTTACACCGCGCCTGCACCTACTGAACACCGCCGTGCGACCTACGCGGAAGACCCGAGACTCCCTGCACCACCCCCGCTGTTAGTTCACGCGGCTCATCCGGTTACGCTTTCATCTGCACAACCGGTACCATACATCGCAGAACGACGCGCGCCTCCAGCGTTTCCCTCCGCCGCTCCTCCCACTGTGTTTCCGCAGGAGCAACCGGTATATTACGCCGACGATCGACGCATGACCCCTCGGAAGTCGGATGTTTCGCGCACACCAAACGGTCGGCCACTGTGCTTCCACTGCAGTGAGGCAAATCATTTGTACCGCCAGTGCCCATACCGACGTCTCGGGTTGCGGGGCTTTTCCACCTACTCACCGCCACCCCGACTTGGCCAGCGACCTCGGGAGATAGAAGATTATCTTGCTCAACAGCGCATGCCACCGTCTACCGGGCGACAGTAACGCTCGCCGTCACCACGGCGATTTTCACCACCGCCCCAGCGATATTCCGGCACACGATCTTCATCTCCAAGTCCCCGCCGGGAAAACTAACCACAGCGACGTTTGGGGGGGGGGGGGGGGGGGGGGGGCGCGCTGGCAGTCGACACGCTGAAGACCTCCGATCGACGCGAACGAGCGAGGACACCGATCCGACGTCAACTGCAGATGAACGGAATGACCGGCTTTCGCGCGACATACCGGTGGTGATCGACGGTTACGCGGTTCGCGCTTTAGTAGATACCGGTGCGGACTATTCTATCTTAAGCGGGAAGCTGGCGACGTTGCTGAAGAAAGTAATTATCCCTTGGAATGGCTCGCAGATTCGTACGGCTGGCGGTCACCTCGTTACTCCACTGGGAACCTGCACGACAAGAGTTCGGATTCGAGGATCGACATTCGTGGCTAGCTGCCTTGTCCTACGTGCATGCTCCTGTGACGTCATTCTCGGGGCTGATTTTCTGCAAGAATACGGCGCTGTTATTGACCTACGGGGAGGTGTAGTCAGCTTCTCAGAAGACCGAGCACTCGACGGGTACGACCGCAAGCGTCGAGGCGACGCCCTTCGTGTCTCCACCGAAAGTGTTACGCTTCCTCCGCGAACCAGTGTCCTAGTCGAAGTGATGTGCGGTGGAATGTGAGAAGGTGAAGTGGTCGCTGAAAGTAACTTATCGCATCTACTGATGTAAGGTGTTTGTGCTGCTAGAAGTGTGCTACAGCTTAGTGATGGCCGTTCTCAGTTGCTTGTCACCAACTTCAGTAACGAGCATCGACACCTGTTCCGCGGTACTTCGATAGCGTTTGCCGAAGAAATAGAGCACGTTGCTGAATGTTTTACCCCTGAACCAGTGTGGATGGCTGACAAGTCACTGGGCAACGTCGACATTAATTCAGAGTTATCTCCAGACAAACAGGCGGCACTGCACGAGCTCTTCCTTGAATCCAGGGCATGCTTTGCAAGCTCGTCTAAGGTACGCCAGACTTCAGTTACAAGGCACAGGATCAGCACATGCGACGACGCACGCCCGATACGCCAGCAGCCCTACCGCGTGTCGGCAAAGGAACGCGAAGCGATTCGTACGCAAGTACAAGAGATGCTTGAAGACTGCGTGATCGAACCTTCCAACAGCTCATGGTCGTCCACGGTCGTTCTTGTCAAAAAGAAAGACGGAACGCTTCGCTTTTGCGTCGACTACCGGAAGCTCAACAACGTAACTAAAAAGGACGTGTACCCACCGTCACGTATCGACGACTCGTTAGATAGACTGCGGCGTGCCCAGTACTTTTCGTCACTCGATTTGAAAAGTGGATACTGGCAGATCGAGGTCGACGAACGAGACCGCGAGAAAACTGCTTTTGTGACTCCCGACGGCCTTTACGAATTTCGAGTGCTCCCTTTCGGTTTGTGTTCAGCCCCAGCAACTTTCCAGCGAATGATGGATACTGTCCTCGCTGGATTGAAGTGGCAGACTTGCCTTGGTGTATCTTGACGACGTAGTTGTCTTTTCTGAAACGTTTGAGCAACATCTTCATCGCCTGCGGCATGTGCTAGAAGCGCTCCGATCGGCTGACCTCACGATTAAACCAGAAAAGTGTCACTTCGGTTATGAAGAGCTCAAGTTTCTCGGACACGTCGTCAGCGCCAAAGGAGTTCGACCCGATCCCGACAAACTTGCCGCTGTAGCAGCTTTTCCACCTCCTGCCGACAAGAAGGCCGTCCGACGCTTCCTGGGCTTGTGTGCGTATTATCGTCGCTTCATCGACAACTTTTCGAAGATTGCGGAACCCCTGACTCGCCTTACCAGGGATGACACGCCATTTGCCTGGACGCATTGCTCAGCAACAGGCGGCCTTCGCTGAACTACGACAACGCATGCAGTCAGCACCCGTCCTGGCTCATTTTGACGAAGAGGCTGACACCGAGGTACATACTGACGCCAGTAACATCGGCCTTGGCGCAGTACTCGTCCAACGTCAAGACGGCCTTGAAAGAGCAATAGCTTATGGTAGCCGCTCGCTGTCCCGTGCCGAGGAGAACTACTCTACTACAGAAAAAGAGTGTCTCGTGGTCGTCTTGGCGATCACGAAGTTTGCCCTTATCTCTACGGCCGTCCCTTTAAAGTGGTGACAGACCACCGTGCTCTATGTTGGTTGACGAACATACGCGATCCTTCAAGCCGACTGGCACGATGGAGCTTGCGGCTACAGGAATTTGACGTCACTATAGTTTATAAGTCTGGCCGCAAGCACGAAGACGCCGACACGTTGTCGCGTGCTCCCGTCGAATCTGTCAGTCGACAGTCAGAGGACGACGACGGCTTCCTGGGCGCCCTTACTACGTCGGACATGGTCAAATGGTAGCGTGACGACGCTGAAATTCGACCTCTCATCGACCACTTCGAGGGCCGTCAAACATCCATACCACGCCATCTACGTCGCGTCTTGACGTCCTTGTGTCTACTACACAATGTTCTCTACAAGAAGAACTCCCACCCGAATGACCGAGCCTACCTTCTAGTAGTCCCCAAAGACTTGCGGGACGATATTCTTTTCGCTTGCCACGACGAGCCTACATCTGGCCACCTCGGCTCCTCACGAACGCTTGCTAGAGTCCGCGAGATGTATTACTGGCCCGGGCTTCCGGCAAGCGTAAACAGTATGCTAAAGGCTGCCGTGAATGTCAGCGACGAAAGTCACCACTCCTGAAGCCCGCGGGGTTATTGCAACCCATCGAACCACCTGTAAGGAAGAAGTGCGTCGTGTAGAGCCCCGCAGCCGGATCGCCAGCGCTACTGAAGTGGGGCTCGGTCTCGACGCTGTTCCTGGTGCGCCTGGCTAAACCTACGCTGCTGTGTCTTCCTGTCGGCGTCCTTCGTGTCGCCCACAGCCGTGCTAGACTTCCTTGTCATAATTGGTGGAGGTGTTGGGTCTCCTGTAATCCTGGAATTGTGCAGCCGGATCCTCCCTGCCATCATGACCTCCGCAAGCGCCACGAGCTTACCACCACCTGCTCCCCAGTCCTCTGTATGCCCCGGCACACTCCTATGGCTGACGACGATAAGCCTAAAACAGCTTTCATCACACCAGATGGCTTATACGAATTTCGTGTGATGCCATTCGGCCTTTGCAACGCGCCCGCGACTTTTGAACGGATGATGGACACTATTCTTCGAAGCCTCAAATGGAACACGTGCTTGTGTTATTTGGATGATGTAGTAGCGTTTGCACCAGATTTTACTACTCCCCTCGATCGCTTGGAGCAGGTTTTACGCTGTCTCAATGACGCTGGCCTCCAACTCAACCTGAAAAAATGCCACTTTTCGGCACGCAAGCTGACAATTCTCGGACATGTCGTGTCGAAGGACGGCGTTCTTCCCGATGCCGCAAAGTTCCGTGCTGTCACAGAATTCCCAAGGCCAACGTCTCTAAAAGACTTGCGTAGTTTCATTGGCCTCTGCTCGTACTTCCGCCGCTTCATTCGAAATTTCGCTTCGATTATGGCACCGCTGACAGAGCTACTTAAGGGAGACCCCAATCTTTCCGCGTGGTCCCCGGCTTGCGACGAGGCCTTCGCTGACGCTACGTTACCTGCTTACAACACCACCGATACTGCGCCATTTCGATCCAACTGCTCCTACGGAAATCCATACGGATGCTAGCGGCGTTGGTCCTGGCGCTGTGCTCGCCCAGCGGAAGCCCGGCTACCAAGAATATGTTGTTGCTTACGCGAGCGGCACTATTACGAAAGCTGAAGCGAATTATTCAGTCACGGAAAAAGAATGTCTAGCGGTCATCTGGGCCATTACAAAATTTCGTCCATACCTGTACGGCCGGTCTTTCGATGTTGTCACCGATCACCACGCACTTTGCTGGTTGTCGTCCCTCAAGGATCCCTGCGGCCGCCTAGCCCGGTGGGCGCTGAGGCTCCAAGAGTACGACATCCGGGTTGTCTACCGCTCAGGCAAGAAGCACGCCGATGCCGATGCTCTTTCGCGCTCGCCTGTCCACACCGACATTGTCAGTGTCTCCGTCCTAGACGACCCAATTCCCCCATTCGCTTCTGTCGACATGGCTTTGGAGCAGCGCAAGGACTCCTGGATTTCATCTTTGATAGACTACATCTCTGATTCACCTGAACGTCCACCATCCCGAGCGCTACGCCGGCAAGCTTCGCACTTCGCCATCCGCGACGGCATCGTCTATCGGCGTAACTACAGTTCCGACGGCCGCAAATGGCTGCTTGTAATACCCCGGCAGCTCCGCACTGATGTATGCGCCGCTTTCCACGCCGACCCTCAGTGTGCAGACGCTGGTCTCTTCAAGACCTACACCATACTACGTCTTAGGTTTTATTGGCGCGGTATGTACACATTTGTGCAAAAGTACATTCGCTCTTGCACAGAATGTCAACGCCGCAAGTCTGATCCTTGCCGCTCTTCTGGACCAATGCAACCTTTGCCGTGCCCTTCACGACCTTTTGACCGGGTTGGAATAGACCAATACGGGCCTCTGCCATACACAGCTGCTGGCAATCGCTGGGTCATTGTAGCTATAGACCACCTCACGAGGTATGCCGAAACGGCCGATCTAGCCGCCGCGACAGCTCGTGACGTTGCCTCCTTCCTGCTTCAACGCTTCGTGCTACGTCATGGCGCTCCCCGCGAACTACTGAGCGACCGAGGCCGCGTCTTTCTCGCCGATGTCCTTCAATAACTTCTCACTGAATGCCGCATTATTCATCGCTGTACCACCGCATATCACCTGCAAACAAATGGATTGACAGAACGCTTTAACCGAACTCTTGGCGACATGCTTTCGAAGTATGTCACCTCCAACCACACCAACTGGGACCTCATCCTTCCCTATGTCACGTACGCCTACAATACGGCACCCCAGGCAACGACGGGCTTTTCTCCCTTCTTTCTTCTGTATGGCCGAGAACCGTCATTTGCCATTGACACTATTCTTCCTTACCGTCCCGACTTGTCAGAGGGTACAACGGTTTCCGAAGGCGCCCGGTATGCAGAAGAATGTCGGCAACTAGCTCGCTCCCTTACAACGCAAGAACAAGCGCTACAGAAATTTCGTCATGACGACGGGAGCCCCCACACCCAGTTTTCGCCTGGCGCTCTCGTTTGGTTGTGGGTGCCTCCTACTTCAACACCAGGTGTCTCCTCCAAGTTTGTATCTCGATACCATGGACCCTACCGGGTTCTGCAGCAAACTTCTCCGGTGAACTACGTCATCGAACCTCTGACGCCCCCTACGGACCTGCGTCGCCGAGGCCGCGAAACTGTCAACGTCGATCGGCTCAAGCCGTATCGCGAGCCCTTCGTCCTCACGACGCCTTGGGCCTCCTGTGCGGCTCCGTCTTCAGCGAGGGGGGAAGATGTAAGGAAGAAGAAGTGCGTCGTGTAGAGCTCCGCAGCCGGATCGCCAGCGCTACTGAAGTGGGGCTCGGGCTCGACGCTGTTCCTGGTGCGCCTGGCTAAACCTACGCTGCTGTGTCTTCCTGTCGGCGTCCTTCGTGTCGTCCACAGCCGTGCTAGACTTCCTTGGCATACACCTCATAAGCCATTCGACCAAGTCGGCTTGGACATCCTTAGGCCTTTTCGTCTGTCAAACGACGGCAACAAGTGGGTGATCGTCGCCACTGACTATTTAACCCGCTATGCCGAGACGGAGGCACTCCCACGAGCCACGGCTTCTGAGGTACCACAGTTCTTCATGTGCCACATTGTATTGCGTCATGGTGCCCCATCCACTGTAATCACAGACAGAGGAACGGCGTTCACGGCACAGCTCATCGACGAAATTTTTCAAATGAGGAACACCAGGCATCGAAAGACGACTGCTTTCCATCCGCAGTCCAATGGACTTACGGAGCGATTAAACAAGACCATCACAGATATTATCTCTATGTACATCGACGTCCAGCACAAAACATGTAATCGCATCTTGCCTTACGTGACCTTCGCGTATAATACCGCCGTACAAGAGACGACGCGGTACGCACCATTTCGCCTCGTTTACTGCCGCGAAGTACAGACGATGCTGGACGCTATGCTTCCGTGTCACGACACCGAGCACCTAACGACTGACGCCGAAGAATTTGCTGAGCGCGCTGAGGAAGCCCGCCAGCTCGCGCGGCTGCACATCGGTGACCAGCAACACGCAGATGCACGGTGCTATAACATCCGTCACCGGCAAGTGTGCTACAGTCCCGGAGACCAAGTGTGGGTGTGTACCCCTGTTCGCCGCCGTGGCCTTTGTGAAAAGTTGATTAGCCGGTATTTTGGCCCATACAAAGTGCTGCGGCGCACTAGTGACGTGAACTACGAAGTCGTTTCAGACAGTGTGGCGCAAACAGGATGTAGACAACAACCTCGCCCTGACATAGTTCACGTTGTGCGCATGAAACCATATGTTGCGCGTTCGTGATTATTATTTTTTTATCCATCTTTCTACTTACGCTACTGTTTGCAACCTCTCCGTTTGTTGAGACTGTACCCGTGGCGCTTCCCCGCTGCTGTGCTTTTGTTTTTCTTCTAGCTGTGATTGTGTCCTTAGCATGGTCAAGGCAGGTGCTCGTGCAGTTTCCCCCTCCTTTTCTAACACCGCTTCTTGAGCATCGCGCCGATGCTCTTTCCGAGCAAGGGGGGAAATGCCACCAGCAGTAGTGGGTCTGTACTAAGAGGCAGGCACGGACAAGAACAAAGAAGTGCGCGGGCTTCTCCGCCCGCTCGATAGCCAGCCCCCCGCGCCGTGCTTTTCAGGAGCCGCTACCCTCAATAAACGTCGCGACGCCCGTTCTCTCACAAGGCACGTGACAATATATACATATACATATATATATATATATATATATATATATATATATATATCATTTCCATCACAACGCGGCACACACGTGAACAGAAGCAGTCCTCTTCTTTAGCATCCGCTGATAATAAAATCAGCGCTGGTTGACCACACATAGTGCAGCCACCCGGAGCATAAAGGTCCGCGGCTACAGGTGCCGCAACACGCGCTTTTCATTTCTTGCGTTAAAGACAGATTTTCGTATAACCAATGCATACACTAGAGAAAGTCGCCAGAGAAACATGCCGTCTGTGATGCGAAATGCGAACACTGCGTACTACACTTCAGTGTAGAATACGTGTATAGGCGCTGCCGCGCGCGTGACTTCTTGAGATACATATGCGCGGCGCGAGAAAAGCATGCGATGTGCTTTATAATAGGTATTGTATAATTTACTAAACTGAAATATTCCCGTAGTATAGCATGTTTTTGTAAACGTAGTTCGTTCTTAAAGTAAAATAAGCCAGTATGAGCGATATTTTCTTGACCGCCGTAAGCGAACACACTAAAAACTTTGCCCCTCGGGGTTTTCTCGCCGCAGCTAGGTTTTGTTCGCGCTCGCACTAGCTGCACACTCAGACTATTTCGCACGTTCGTTTGACAAATTTGCGCACACGTGCGTTTCGCAATTTTGAGCTTTTGTTTCTCGCCAATGAGTCGCTATGTCGTATAAATGTCTGGTGACATTTCGGGAGCTGAATACAGTTGTAAATTGCAGTTGTAATAATAATAATACAGTTGTAAGGAAGCGCGAAAGAGGCGCCCCGCTGCTGTACACGCTTCTTACAAAAGCCGTTTTGACAGTGGCAATACGTTGAGACACTATATTCATTCAATGCTGCCGCATTGCAGTATGGAACCATCGTGAGATGGGATCTGCCGCAATTTCTTTCCTCTTGTAATTAGAAACTGAAACTCACTGAATCCCACTGTTGCTGAGAATTCATCTCTGCGAAAATTTCCTTAATGATCGAAAATGAGCAGCTAGCTTTACAAGGAGCCGGAATGTTATGTAGAACCATCAAATTTAGTTTAAAACTTACACCGCACATGTGCTTTTCCTTTTTCTTTGTTATCGAACATGTGTATTGAATCATCATCAGCAATAATGCGCATTCTTAGAATAATCCCTGCAATTTCCGGGCGCCTTGTATGTATGTATGATGTATGTATGTATGTATGTATGTTGTATGTATGTATGTATGTATGTATGTATGTATGTATGTATGTATGTATGTATGTATGTATGTATGTATGTATGTATGTATGTAAACGTTTACCTTCCGTGCTCATTTATGGCGACAGAAACTATATAGACACCCCAAGCGCAATTCCGCTGTCGCCGTGAAGCTCCGTATAAAACTCAAGGGCGATAACACCACCGCCATGCGCCGTATGCTGTATGTGCGAGTGAAAGCGCGCAAGGGGAGCCGACGATCGCGGCTCAATCTGGCATCTGGCGCTTGCATGAGTGGGAAGGTGAAACGAAACGCGCCGTCTTCCGTTGCGCGAAAGGCCGTGGAGGGATGGGCCAGAGGGAGGGGTGGGGGCGGCGTTGTTCTCCGATAGCAAGTGCGTATTTCGCGACCGGGCGCATGGGGAACTGACCATATCGGCTCAATCTCGCGCGCGCAGGGAGGGAAGCAAGTCTGCGCAGAAGGAGGCGGGGCGGCGTTACTCGGGCACCAACTGCGTACTTTGGACAGCCGCGTGCGGCCGCCTGCACCTTATCTTGAAAGCGATCTGCAGGCAGCTCATACCTTTGTGCGTGCGGTGTTCTCGTCGCTCAGTTTCCGTTGAAGCGATACTAGAGTGTACACTCTTGCAATACACAACACTAAGGTCACTTCGCTCGCTGTTGCTGCCGCAATTCCTGACGCGAGCGTTTTGACAGCGAGTGGCCGCGGTAATCGAGTGCGATGTGTTCATGCTTGGTTGTTGTGTGCTGACACCGTCCTTGTCAATTTAGTTAGTGAGCGAATAGTTCTAAGTTTATACGGCCGATAAAACTACTATCCTTATTTCGTTTACCTGCGTACTAATTTGTTATCGCAATCGATGCTTTGCCTTTCGGGCGATACGGCGGCATATTTTGTATTATGTATTCTCCCTCTCTCTAGGGCTGCCGTGCTGAAGGTCACAGTGTTCTAAGCGGAATGTCGGCCCAACTTGGATGGTTGAGCATGTTACCATGTGTACATAGGTGCCTCTCTTGAGCCAACTTTTTTCACGCTGACATGGGTCACTGTAGATGCCTGACTGCATGCTAACCGCAGTTCAAAAGAACTCTTTAACGCCAGTTTGGAGCACTGTGTATGTGCCCATCGGTCTGTGCTGGTCTTCAATTAAACTGGCTGATACCTACTTGGGTCAGTGGGTATGTCCAAGTAGGTGAGGGCCGAACTTCAATGAATGTCTTTGACTCCAACTTGGGTTACTTAGTATGTGCCAATGGGTGCGCGACAAGCGAGGGAACAATTCCCACGCAGGCACTGCGTGCCAAGGTTGTCATCGCAAAGACTACGCGTAGTCGGGTCAATACGATGTTTTCAGTGCAACTAAATTAAGCAGCCTCGTCTGGGAAGTTCACTGACCCCAGTTTTTTTTTTTTTTGCGCGGGCTCGTTGGTCTTCCCTGCGATGCCCTCAAAGTGCTATGACTAGCAGTGAAATATTCTTCCGGTGAGCGCATGGGTGACTGACCAGGTGGTGTTGCCGACTTGCGCTGCTGGTCGAGGAATTCTGCGATTTCGGGAGACATCTGGCTGAACCTGGACCCTAATTGAAAAAAAACAACTTGCGCTAAAATTGTTTGTAAGAGAAAATTTTAGCTAAGCCTGATACTGGACACAAAATTAGCGCAGGTGGCCCGACAACGGAACAGGGCGCTTACGAATTAAAAGCTTTGTGAACTCTGCCAATGGGTTGTGGCGAATCAATAGAAAAACCCCGCAGTCTGAGTTGGCGGCGCGGCGTCTCTCAATAAACGTGGACAGCTTCACTGCAGTGCTTACCCAGCCGCCGTTGATCAGGTGCTCGCCAAACGTCTCATTTCCGAGTGACTGTTTGTCAATCTTCGAACTAGGGTAGCCAAGCCGCTTGCGCCGACTGCAACACGACTGGTGGAACAACAAGACTAGGTGCGAGAGCAATAGTGGGGCATAGCAGTGTTTGTGCGTTAGGCTTGCGCAGGAACCCACTTGGCAGAGGCGGTGCTTCATTGCTAAATATGGATGCCCAAGTGCTTGCTGTACTTTGTTGCATACGGTGCTGGCGAGAGAGCTGACTGCAGGATTCCGCGTAGGGTGTAGGTTTGGAGGTTTTCGCGAACCAGAGAGCGAATCAGCTAGCAATGCGAGGCGACTGTGCACCCAAAGCGTACTGGCGTATCCAGAGTCGAGGCGGCGTTTACATGTGTATTCTTCTTTGCAGTGGCGTCGGCAAGAAACTCCGCCAAAATCTGCGGAGGATAGCGGAGAAGATAGCTAAGTTTTCCGTTACTCCTCTCATCAGATGATGCACCATCATTTCTTACGGCATGCTTGCACTGGCACGGCCAAAGAGAAGCGGCATGTCCTCTACGAATATCGTCACGCTCTCATTTGTGAACTCGCGACAGGAAGCATGTTCCCGCTGAATTCAGCGGGAACAAGCCGCTGAATAGAGCGTTCGCTGGAACTTAGACCGTGATGACAGGCCGTTTTGTCGATTAACAACCCACGTGCGAGTACCATCCTCGCGGCTGGAGTTTACGTTCCTGAGTCTGGTGTAGTCCTACTTCGTCTTCTTTCTGGGGTTTTACGTGCCAAAACAAGTTCTGATTATGAGGCACACCGTAGTGGAGGGCTCCGGATTAATTTTGACCACCAGGGGTTATTTAACGTGCACTAGAACGCAAGCACACCGGGCGTTTTTTGGATTTCGCCTCCATCGAAATGCGGCCGCCGCGGTCGGGATTCGATCCCGCGAACCCGTGCTCAGCAGCGCAACGCCTTAGCTGACTGAGCCACCGCGGCGGATGTAGTCCCAATTGTTAACGCAGTTAGGCGTTGCAACTCAACTATTCACTCTTCCACGTCTTCAAAGATGTCGCCATGGAGGGCCGTTGGAACTCACCGGTTCTGCAGCGCCATATAAATCACCCTTCCGTTGCATCCGCTGTGGTCGCAGTCGCGTTTTTTTTTCCTTTTTTAAGGTTACAAGTTGTGGCCGAGACCTCGGATTCGACGGCTTACTGGGTGAAATGAGGTCTGCTCCAATATGGGACGGAGTTCCTGCTGCCTTGTGCGGTCCCTTGCATAAGTAGAGCTGCTTCCGCCAAAATATCGCTCACTGTGTTGAAGTACAGGCCGAGTCCTCAGACGTTAGCGCTTTGCGCAGCATATGCGTGACGTGCGGTGCCAATTCTGCTCTTATTGACACATTCAAAAGCTCATTTCCACCATTACTTTCAACAAGTTTGACTCATCTATATTTTTACACAGGTATTGACATTTCAAGCAAATTGTACATAGCCAATGAATTGCATTGTATTTATTATTATACATTGAAATCAGTGAGCCCATGTATGTTACCCATTCACGTACGAAAGTATAACACGACCTTACCTTCGGCGCTGCCACCATGATATGAACTGTATTGAATAAGGTTATTTGTCTTTGAATATAACGTAGCGTTATACAGCTTAGGATTCCTGTAAAAGTTGAATAGCAACGTAACTTCAGGACTCTCCTTTGCACGTACTACATTTCAGTAAGGCGAATTTATACAGTAACAAATATTTTAAATAGTTTAAAATATAGCACCTTGAATTTGTGTCTGTATTATTTTTACCATTATAATAAATGAAGACAAAGAAGATCGCCTTAAGTGAATTCTTGAATATTCTTCGTTTATACTGTACATTTCAAACGCATTTATGACAGGCAGCAATACGTGATATAAGAAAAAATAAGCCTTAAATAAATAAGTCAAAGTCACGAAATAATTTGTTTCAGTTACAGAATTCATAACACACATGTAACGGAAAGCTGCCGTCTCTGATGCTGCAGCTGCTCAAGGAACACAGTAACGCTTCTTCCTAACAGAAACCGTGGCAATACTGGAACAATAGGTTTATGGGGCTAGCGAGCAATTAAGACACAGCGCTATCGCGAGTTTCATCTGCGGTATCCGTTGAATGAAACTACCGTCGACGCAACATACACACACAGGAAGATTTCTTCTTCGAGAGTGATTTGGACGTGGAAATATCCTTTTAGCACCCTTACTCTCCGAAAATTTAGAAAATTAGTGCACTGGTTAGCAGAATACTCTATATGGACCTTTTCATTATACTCAGGGTGCTAAAAACTTGCAGTACGCTTAAACTTCGCATTTAAGAGTGGAACGCGATAGCGTTATTGGACGCCGTTGACGCCGACACAGACACCGTATTCTCTGCGACGTGGGGCCCGACCAAAATTGAGAAAGGCACGGTTTTCAACATTCCCCTCTATGTTGCCTAGAATCAAAGTACAGCGAACTCCATAAGGATTGGAGGACGCTTAAGCTTCGCCTTTAATACTGAAACGCTATAGCAATCAAAGATTCGCTTTTTTCAGGCTTTTTTCTCGTATATTCAAATTACAATCCGACGCTATCACGTCTATAAGTTGTGGTTAAGTCGTAATTTATAATTTTTCTGACGAATTTTGCTTCGAGAAATTCAATATTTCTTCATTAACGCCTTGCGCGGGGTGGGTCGTGATAATATCGTTCGGCATCATTATTTCCGCGAGACGCCGATGCTTACGCAGACACTGACGCCGGATTTTCTGCGACATGGGGCCCTTAACGCTATCGCGTAAAAATGGTGTTTTGTGCGGATTATACACCGTGCAGAATTTAGGGGGCTCGGGTGCTTGCACATTTCAATCAAGTAAGAAGTCATAGGGCTTATTTCCTAGTGGTTTGCGCCAGGTTCCTGTTTGAGCACGTCATATGGTGACAGAAGAAATGTCCTCCTGCTAGTTGATGCATATGGCGTCCCTGTGGTTAAGTGGAAAGATAGAGTTGTAACACCGAAGCTGTTTAAGCCAGCCATAATTTGTGGTTCGTGGTGCGTATGAAGTAACTACCAAGAAATAAAAGATAATAAATTTTCCTGCCCAGGCGGAATTCGAACCCGCGTACCCCCGGTCCGAAACCGATCGTCGTAGCCACTAGGCTATGCAGCGTTTTTTTCTTTATTGCCTCCTTGCAGTACAAACCAATATACTTATAAACGCTAAATCATGTCAACCACACTTTCGCTATCATTTTAATACTAAATCGTTTCATCTTAATCAAATCATCGAGATTAGCCAACCACTCAGGAGGCTCAGTCTGCGCACGGTATATTTCTCGAATATTTGCGACACTCTCAATGAAGGTAAATCTCGGCGGACGGGTATCGACATCCGCATGTCGCACTGGCATTCGCGTTTTCCACAGACTATAGAGGCCACGGAGCATAAACATATCATACGGAATTCCTCCTACGTTATCTGTTCGAAAAAACCGAATACCTTGAGGTGAAATAGGTTATTCTTTTTTAAGTGTCCGTTGTAAGACATGAAATATTGGATCCCAGCAATCGATGAACACATGCTCGATGGCCTCCGGTTTTTTGCAAAGTAAGCAGTTTAGTGTCCATGGAACGTAAATACCTTTTTTTATTTTTAGAGAAGGTCTAACTGGGATTTTTTTAATCCGTTTCAATACATCCTCTCCTTGATCTCCCCAGTTTACAGACCTGTACAATGGTATTGGCAACACTGTGTCCACTAAATTTCTATATAATGTTTTTCTTGTCACAGAGCCCAGATATTCCATGGAGAACCGGGCACGCAAAAGACGAAGTGAATCGACCACTTCGCTCAAATATCCAGTAACCCTTCCTCCCGTAACACCTCTGGTAGTTACAATGTATTGTGGCAATGCTTTCCCCAATCGCGCGTAAATGAATGCGCGCAGAAAATCATTTTTCTGATGGTGTAAGAAAAGAAATCGCTGCACAATACTAAACAAATGTGACATACAGCCACGCCTGCAGAACATGCATTTATGCGAACCATATGATTGTTTTCGAGCGTCGTCGTCTTCGTCCACAGCTGGCGCGCTCGTACGCTCGTGCTCTGCGAGGTGAAGAGGCTTTGCGCGCTATGAGAGAGAGAGAGACGATTTCACGGAGCGGGTCTCCTGGAACGCGGTGTCGGTGTTACAAGCTGCGCTATGCAACGCGCAGTGAGGGCCGTAAGTCCGAGACGCGCGAAAATAAATTATCATCATCAGGAGTAATCATATGAAAAGTTCGCGCGCACTTCCGGAAAATGCTGGGCTACGATCGTCCAGCTTCGCTGTTTCAAGTGTTGCGCCGCCGAGTGCAGGGATTAATCTGGAACCTTCGATGCCTCAGGTATAAAAGCCAACGCGCTTGGCCGCTGATCAGATTTTCGACGACCGCCGACTGTCTTCGCCGCTTTCGTTGTGCATTGAGTGTAGCTTGCTTTTGTGGGCACAGGTTCGCCCAATAAAGAATCAGCTTCGTCATACACAAAAAAAAAACGACAGGAGATCATTGTATTGTGTGAAGCTCGATAACGTTCTAGAAACTTCCGATAGAGGCGCGTCCTGCGCCGAGCGATAACGTTTAACATTTGTTAGCCGGTGGAAAGCGGCCACCGGTGAAAGATAAGCATGTATACGTGTCAATATAAGCGCTGTATATATTGTGCACATGTACAGTATGTATATATATCTACGCGGGATTCACGGTTACCCGAAAGATCCCCGGTGCTTCGCTCACTCATCATCATTCACTTAGTGGTTCATCATCATCATCATCAGCCTATATTTTATGTCCACTGCAGGACGAAGGCCTCTCCCTGCGATCTCCAATTACCCCTGTCTTGCACTAGCGTATTCCAACTTGCGCCTGCAAATTTCATAACTTCATCACCCCATCTGGTTTTCTGCCGACCTCGACTGCGCTTACCTTCTCTTGGTATCCATTCTGTAACCCTAATGGTCCATCGGTTATACATCCTACGCATTACATGTCCTGCCCAGCTCCATTTCTTCCGCTTAATGTCAACTAGAATATCGGCTATCCCCGTTTGTTCTCTGATCCACACCGCTCTCTTCCTGTCTCTTAACGTTAGTCCTAAGATTTTTCGTTCCATCGCTCTTTGTGTGGTCCTTAACTTGTTCTCGAGCTTCTTTGTTAACCTCCAAGTTGCTGCCCATATGTTACCACCGGCGGAATGCAATGATTGTACACTTTTCTTTTCAACGACAGTGCTAAGCTCCCAGTCAGGATTTGGCAATGCCGGCCGTATACACTCCAACCCAATTTTATTCTTCTGTAAATTTCTTTCTCATGATCAGAGTCCCCTGTGGGTAATTGACCTAGATAAAAGTACTCCTTTACAGACTCTAGAGGCTGACTGACGATCCTGAATTCTTGTTCTCTTGCCAGGCAATTGAACATTATCTTTGTCTTCTGCATATTCATCTTCAACCCAATTCTTACACTTTCTCGATTGAGGTCCTCCATCATTTGCTGTAATTCGTCTCCATTGTTGCTGAATAGGCTAATGTCATCTGCAAACCGAAGGTTGCTGAGATATTCGCCGTTGATCTTCACTTCTAAGCCTTCCCAGTGTAAGAGCTTGAATACTTCTTCTAAGCATGCAGTGAATAGCATTGGAGAGATTGTCTCCTTGCCTGACCCCTTTCTCGATAGGTAACTTTCTACTTTTCTTGTGGAGAACCAAGGTAGCTGTGGAATCCTTGTAGATATTTGCTAAGATAATCACATATACCTCTTGTACTCCTTGATTACGCAATGCCTCTATGACGGCTGGTATCTCTACTGAATCAAATGCCTTTTCATAATCTATGAAAGCCATATAGAGAGGTTGATTGTACTCCGCAGATTTCTCGATTACCTGATTGATGACATGGATATGATCCATTGTAGAATATCCCTTCCTGAAGCCAGCCTGTTCTCTTGGCTGGCTGAAGTCAAGTGTTGCCCCGATTCTATTGGAAATTATCTTGGTAAATATTTTATACAATACTGAAAGCAAGCTAATGGGTCTATAATTCTTCACTTCTTTAACGTCTCCCTTCTTATGGATTAGTATAATGTTGGCATTCTTCCAGCTCTCTGGTACACTTGAAGTTGTGAGGCATTGCGTATAAAGGACCACAAGCTTTTCAAGCATGATATCTCCTCCATCTTTGATTAAACCTACTGTTATTCCATCTTCTCCAGCAGCTTTTCCCCTGGTCATGTCTTTCAAGGCCCTTCTAACTTCATCGCTAGTTATGGAAGGAGCCTCTGTATCCGGTTCATCACTATTTCGAATGAAAGTAGCTTGGCTGTTTTGGGTACTGTACAGGTCAGTATAGAATTCTTCGGCGGCTTTTTTTCCCTATCTCTTGCAAGGTAGAACTATGCTGTTCAGGTGATAAACATAGTTTATTTTGCAAAATTTGATAACAATTTTCTTCTCCAACATATGTTCCTATTGCTCAAGCACATTTCTCTCTATCAAATATATGGTCGAAATGTCACTAAGTCAAATTGTGAATCATTTAAAAGTTAAACTGGCTTCTCCACATAGGAGAAATGCCGTATGAATTGGATAATGTAATAATACACAATCATTTGTTTGCATAAACTTCCTGGCTATAGGCATGTAATGTAATGTATTACATGGCTTTGTCTTTTCACAGCAATTTCATCCACTGCATTTGTACAGCAATGTACGTTTTTTTATTTTAGCGCGTGAGTCCAAGAACACAAAGCAACTTATTTAACAAAGCGATATAAGTTTCAAGAGCTCGTTGATCAGGTTGTCATTTGAGCAAAGAAGACGGGAGACTTTCGTGCACAGACAAAATAAGCAGCTAAGAGCGACAACTGATTACTTATTTCAGAAGGAAAAACTGAGTTTAGCTATGTAGTGTTAAACTATAAAGCTTTAAATAATGCACGTATTTTATACATCGCCGGACAGGGGTCATTAGAGATCTCTGGGAGAGGCCTTCGTCCTGCTATGGACATAAAAGTAGGCTGCTGATGATGATGATGAAACATTGCCGGAGGTGACCGCCCCTTAGTCAAGAAATACTTCTTGCAGTTTAAAAATCAGCGCTTGAAGGCATTACGGAAGGCAGTGGGTTGAGCAGGCTAAACAAATAATGCAATGATTAAAAAGTTACTTTCTAATCATGTAATTTTAGCTGGTGGTACGTGGAAAAAACTTCAGTGCCCACTAGGAAGGCAGCTTTACAATTATACCATATTACCTGATTTTACAAAGAATTAAAAAGGAACAGAGTAAGTAATTAACAAATTCTGATTATACAACGTATGCGTGTTCATGTTTCATGAAACTTGCGTTTATTAGTACTCTTTAGCATATCTTTGGAGAGGCGATACCAGTCAAGGGCTCTGCGAGGCCAGAAAGAGCTTACGCAAGTTAATGTGACTAAATCTGATACGAATTTTGTACAGCTGATCAATATGACGCGATATATGTTTCGACGGGGATACAGTCATACCCGGATGTATCAAACCAACTTATAACGAATTATTCTGTATATCGAACCGCTGTAAAATCCACTCGAAAATTCCATGCACATTTATCGGGCTCGTTCACGCGTATATAGAAGGCCCGTTCACCAGCACATTCGATGTATCGAACGCGGCGCCACGCAGAAGTCCTCATAGTGCAAGCATTTGTGCACGTTGAGGTATTCTGGCACCTGGAGGGGGAGAAGAGAATGTGCACTCAGTTGAGCACCGTCAAGTTATCGGCTAGCCCGCATGCTACCTCGAACGTCAACATTCCTTCTATCCGATTTTCGAGGCGTCGTCGTTTGGATTGAGTGCCGATTTACGAGTTTATTTTCCGCAAGCGATGGCCGCTACAAGTGTAAAGAAAAGAATCAGCTTAGACTTTTCAATGAAGTTGAAAGTGATCCAGCATTTTTTGCGGGTAAATAAAGTGTGCTCGGTTTTTTCCCCGTGTTGTGTGCAGTAAGTTAGCGGCTCTCGGACGCACCAATCGGCAGGCCACCGTTTATTCATCTGTTTTTATTTCCACATACTGCAGCCCCGAAGGGCTATCGCAGGAGTGGGGGAATACAATACATAGAAAAGCATAAAAAAGAGCACTGAACATCAATGATTAGCAATATACAATAGAAATTCATCGAGTGGTAATAATCTTCTTGCGTGACCAGGCAGAGCATTCCACAATTCTATAGTGCGGACAAAAAAACTGTATTTAAAGGCATCGGTACGATGGTGAAAAGTGGTCATATTTAACTCATGGTGATGTCTGGTGGTTGTAGGTCTAGCGCGTGCGATGTATTTGCTAAGAAGGGGGAATCGTGGGGAGTTAATTAGAGTATAAAGAAACTTCAAACATTCGACGTGACGACGGGAAGGGAGACTGGTAAGTTGAAGACTAGGAAGATGGGAACTGGGTGAGAAATACCTGTCAAAGCGACGATAAATGAAGCGTACAGCTTTCTTTTAGACAGATGCAATTTTCTTGATGTCAGATATTTTATGCGGGTTCCATACGACAGATCCATACTGCAGTATTGGACGAACCAGCGTTTTGTAGGTGAGGAGTCGTGTGCTGAACGTAATGTGCGTTGCAAGTAGCCTAACCTTCTGAGCGCACGGTTGCACATGAGTTCGATGTGATGCGACCAAGATAACTCCTGAGTGAATAGAAGACCTAGCTATGTATACTGTGAAACATCTCCTAGAGGGCAGCCATTAAACGAATAGGTAAATCGAGAAGGAAAGGAACGTTTGGTAAATGACATAGATACAGTTTTTTTGGAAATTGATTTGCATCTGCCAAGTCTCACACCATGATTGAAATGATACAGATGAATCATTAAGGATAAAGTGATCATGAGGAGTTTTAATCGTATGGTACAAAACACAATCATCTGCGTACATGCGGATTTTAACAGGAATAGTGCTTGGCAGATCATTTATGAGAATCAAAAACAGAAGCGGGCCTAATATTGAACCTTGAGGTACGCCAGACGTAACACTACAAGTGGACGTTTGAGAAGACCTAAAGAATACGTATTGTGATCGATTGGATAAAAAAGAAGAAATCCAGTTAACTAATGCTGGGTTGTTAAGAATAACAGTGAGTTTTTTCAACAGCTTGGAGTGTGACACAGTGTCAAAAGCTTTTGAAAAATCTATAAATATTGCGTCAACTTGATCACCTGCATCGAGGGCCTGGATGATGTCATGGGTGAATTCACTGAGCTGGGTTGGGGTGCTAAATCTGCGCCGAAAACCGTGTTGAGCATCCGATAAAACATTATTGGACTCTAGAAATTCAATGATATGTTTGTAAATTATGTGTTCGAGTATTTTACAACAATGAGATGTGATAGAAATAGGTCTGTAGTTAAGCAAGGACTGCTTATTGACGGATTTGAATAGTGGAAGAATTTTAGCCGATTTCCAGGGAAGAGGGACAACAGACGTTGAAAGAGATTTCTGAAAAATAACAGTTAAATATCGACTAGTCCATAAACAGTATCTAATGAGGAATGCATTATCTATATTGTCGGGACTACCTTTCTTTTTTGTATCAAGTTTCAAAATCAAATTCAGCACACCCTGGTTCGAAACAACAATGTCATCGATATAACTATGCGTCGGCTCTATAAAAGCAGGAACAACGGAGTTATCAAGCGTAAGAACAGTTTTAAAGTAACTATTAAATGCGTTTGCAATCATAGCAGTATCACTTGTAACTGTGTTGTTTATTTCAAAAGCATCAGTGGCGGATTCCTTTTGCAGAACAGAGCTCCGATATTTACGTGGATTATTCTAAGCAAACTTGGAAGTGTTACCTGGAAGTAAAAATCCCGAGCAGCATTAGTTTTGCTTCGAAGTTCATCCTTAAGAGCGCAGTAATTGTGCAGTAAGAACAGAATCACGGGTACGTTTAGCACGTCGCAAGCGTCCAAGTCGTCGCGACAAGTGCAAAATTTCCCGTGTGATCCAAGGCACCTCTGAATTCGTCTTTTTGTTTTTAACGGTACAAAACGTGATACACAAGGTAACTAAATCACTAAAACATGTAGTTAAAAGTATCAACATCATCAAAAAGACTAATCGCTTCAAACTGGCTAAAGGAACCGCTAAGTGCATCAATTATACCCACATCATCAGCATGGCTCATATCGCGGAAAGTAGAATAAATATATCGGGTTCTCGGAACACGACAAGAATTGGATGCAAATACCGCTTTATGATCTGATATGCCTTCAACAACAGAACATTCGTAACCATAATCGCAGACCATATGGCTTAGAAAGACAAGATCTAAAATCGCCGTGCCTCTTGTGACGTCACTGACTATTTGCTTTAAGCCGGTAGTCAGTGAAAAGTTCAATGCTTCTCTGTACAGTAGGGAATCATGGCCTGCCAGAGATAACGACGGCCAGTGTATATCGGGGACATTAAAATAACCCATACATATTACATTTGGTGAATGAGGTGCTACTTCTTGAATGAATCAATTCAAGGAAATCATAGGGTCTGCGATCAAGTTAGGTGGTCGGTAAAAGACACCAACAACAAAAGTCAATGACTCAAAATAAACTTTACACCAAACCGGCTCTGTTTGAGAGGGAACATCAAGTACAGAAAATTTTAAGTTAGAGTTTAAATATAAGGCAACGCCACCGCCTCTACCTTCTGTTCTATCATTTCTTATAACATTCAAGCCAGGTAGCGACAGTTCGGCATTACAAATGTCCCTACGAAACCACGTTTCCGTGACTCCAATAATATGGGGGAAGTAGGACAAAGTTAATTACAATAAATCGGGAAGCTTGTTCAGTAAATTTCTGGCGTTAATATTTAAAATGCGAAGATTATCGGGAAAGTCACCTGGACGTCAACGAGAATTAGTAGCAGTAGCTGAAGTTGACGCCCTTGTATCGCGATTACGAGACTGCCCAATCGTGTTAGTCATCGCGTCCCAATTGTAGCACACGTTATCAATAAACACGTGGCCGTATACTATGCGCATGGAGGAGCCGCTGTTGCGGTGAGTTCTGGTTGCCTCCCATAGCTTTCCTCTGATAGATCGCACGTTGACTGAATAGTCCTCAGATATGCGTAGACCGGAACCCTTCAGCTTAGACGCATTTCTAAGAATTTGCGCTTTCTCACGAAAATCCAGAAGTTTCAAAACAATGGGGCGGGAGCGGCCTGTGTTACGTGTGCAGATTCTATGACACCTTTCAATTTGTGGGCAGTCCATGCTAAGCGTTTCCGTGAGAAATTTTGTAACGCAGTTGACCATTATCATCTGGAAATTCGGAAATGCCATGCAGAATCAAATTATTATGGCCCAGTCTATTTTCTAGGTCGTCATTCTGAAGCGTGAGCTTAATCACTTTCTCGCTAAGGGTACCAACTGTGCTTTTTAATTCATTCATCATTTTTATAGGTACACTAGACGCAGAACTGGAAGATTAAAGAGCGTTGAGACGCAACTCAACAGCCTCGAAGCGCGAATTGACAGAAGAACGAAGTTCAGCAATATCCTGTGCTATTTTATTTTGTCCAGCCAACAGTCTGGAAAACATGGCGGAAACGGAAAGTTCGCTATCCGTGGATGCTGAGTCGCTATCAGATCCGCCCACATCTCCACTCGATAACAGCGCAGGTGTTCCAGAGCCAGAATTTTCACCGGAAGTACCCTTACGTCCCCTTGGCCCAGGGTTTAGCTCAACGTCTCCACTTAAACACAAACAACTCATACAATGCACAAGCCGAGCATAAACGGAAACATATAAAGATACAACAGTTTGTGGGCAAGTAAGCAGCAGCAAGTGACGGTTATCTGAACGGATACAATCTGCGTTGTCTAAGTAACATACCTGCACAGTACAGAAGCACCGCGGGAGCATCGCGCTGCTGCTGCTGCTGCCTCGCCCAGTTATATCGCCCAGCTCTATCGAAACTCATCAATTAGATGAGTTTCGATAGAGCTCGTTACATTCTTCAAAAGCGGAAGACGTGCCTAGAGGCAGAGTCGACTGCAATATTTTGTTGCTGCACAAAAATATATAGATTTTCGGCGCAATCATTTGAAAGGAAAAACTAAAATTAAATCAGTTTTCAAGAATTACTTAGAGTACCTCGATAAAATTGTAGCAAATAAATTCTGAAAAGTTCATTTGCAACTTTTTTTGTATCTTAAGGCACAGGGATGGTTTCCATTAATTTACTTCGTTATACTTTCAAGCGAGTTGAATATTCTGCCGTAGGTAAATTCACAATTAGCCCAACTAATTAAACTGAGACTTTCAAGTGTATATTGTTCTTAGACAAATGCTTTAAGTCTACGCGGATGCTGCAAAATTTCACAACATTGGGGAGGGGAATATGAAAAACAAAATAGAAATGCAGAGCATTTTATTGCCTAAGAAAATTTTTATTTTGAACGCTATTTCCACTCGTTAAGTGGATTGGCCCTCGTGTTCGCAGCCTTGTATATGTTTTTGAAAGCACTAGGTGCGTTGCCTGTGACACTACGTGAATAAGCAAGCAGATTATAATTTAATCTGGGCGGAGAAAAAAAACAAAACAAGGAAAGCCTACGTTGTAGATGCACTGTACTGAAACACAATTAGACAGAGTCTAAATTTGCATATATTCCAAAACAAGGATGCCTAAATTGTCGATTAAAAAATTGACATAATTATAATGAAGCCGAATAAAGCAATAAATCAGAATAGTGTTGGCCTGCGCTCGTTGGTTGCACATAGCACAAATCGTTTCCAGCAAAACGTATGGACACGGACAGAAAGGGACGACGACACACGCTGGACTAGCAACTGAATGTTTATTCTTGGTTTCCCACACCTTTTATAGCACACGACAGCCAATGCTTTTTCCTTTTGTCATGCCGGTTATTCGTCCTTCAGGGCGAAGTGTCATCTTTGCGCAAGTTGTTTTTTTCTTTTATTGCGATAGCAATTATATGGACACTCAAAAGCAGATTTCTGCCGTCGGCGTCGCCGTCGCCGTGAGGTTCCGTATGACGTCAATGGAGATGAAATCGTCGCCGCGCGGTGGTAAGTGGTTCTTGAGGGAAAGGGAAAGGTTGGCGCTATCTTCTGCAGCCCTTGAGGGAGCACGGCTCAGCGCCAAGTGAAAGGGCGCGAGGGACGCGCGGGACGCGCGCTTGCACGGGGAGTGAACGCACGGCGGAGAACAAACGCGCGTTCTGCGCCGTGCTCCCTTAAGGGCTGCAGAAGTAGGCGTCTCATTCCTCCTTTACAATCACCATATTTGTAGACCAAACGCGCCTTCTTCCGACGCGCGAGAGGCCGTGGGGGAGGGGGGGAGGGAAGGGAGGCGACGTTTAGCTGTGGCACCAAGTGCCTATTTATATCAGAGGCTCCGACAACAGTCACCAACGCCGCACGCATTTTGAGCGAACGCGGGAAAAACGCCGACGGCGTCGACAACAGTTCTGCGTGTTGCCGGTGCTGCTGCATGTCCAAGTTTATACAGCTGATAAAGCTAATATCATTACTCCGTATAGCTCTCTACAAGTTTGCTATCGCAATTGATGCTTCGCCTTTCAGGTGAAACTGCGACAACTTTTTTGTGTTAGTAGCAATAAAATGGCATGTTCCGTGTGAAAGTATGACGAGCGTTAGCCTTGTGGGTCAACAATTTCTGTTTAATAAAAAAAGTAGTCGCAGTTTCACCTGAAAGGCGAAGCATCAATTGCGATAGCAAATATGTAGAGAGCTATACGGAGTAATGATAGTAGCTTAATCAGCTGTATAAACTTGGACATGCAGCAGCACCGGCAACACGCAGAACTGTTGTCGCTGCCGTCGGCGTTTTGCCCGCGTTCGCACAAAATGCGTGCGGCGTTGGTGACTGTTGCCGGAGCCTCTGATATAAATAGGCACTTGGTGCCGCAGCTAAACGTCGCCTCCCCCCCCCCACCCACCGGCCTTTCGCGCGTCGGAAGAGGGCGCGTATGCTCTACATATATGGTGATTGTAAAGGAGGAAAGAGACAGAGACGCCTACTTCTGCAGCCCTTAAGGAAGCACAGCGCAGAACGCGTGTTTGTTCTCCGCCGTGCGTTCACCCCCCGTGAAAGCGCGCGTCCCTCGCGCCCTTTCACTCGCACATACAGCGTTCGGCGGCGCGCGGCGACGATTTCATCTCCATTGACGTCATACGGAACCTCACGGCGACGGCGACGGCGACGGCAGAAATCTGCTTTGCAGTGTCCATATAATTGCTATCGCAATAAAAAAGCTTCTAGTGGCCGTGTATTATCGTATTACTGAAATCCAGTAACCAGCGTATCTAAATTTACATTCGCGCCAAAATTATTGGCTCGAGTTCCATGACTGTATCCGAATGACTATAGGAGATTCGAAAGTGAGATTAAATCGCGGGCCGCGGCGTGTACGGTAGTGTTCACCTACGCCTTCGTTATAGTATGTTGCCGCACTCTTTAAAGCACGAGCCTGGTGATCAACTGATGTGCTTTTCTACAACTTCATCCCTAAATGTAAGCCGGGGTTATGCCACTCCCGGTGGTTGTTAGCCTGATCCCTCCCTATTTTCTTAACTGTCGATTGTATGGTTTGTTTTCGTACCAAATATTCACATAATAATCTGTGTGTGTTCGGCTAGTAATGAAATTGTTTATTTCTCTCACAGTTAAATTATCAAGTAACCAGCAAGAAGGGGTGCAGGGCAAAAACCTGCTTTGATGCAGCTTGAAGACCGCCCGGCGGCCGTTGATCACATGACAGTATCTTAACAATAATCGAGAACTCGAGCTAGCTTCGCATAGGCAAAAAGGTTAATAGGTCGAACAGAACCGGGCCGGCCAAAATATGGTACTTTCGTGCTCGGGTCAGGCCCGGGCTTGAAAAACCGGCCCATGCAGTGCTCTACTTCAGATAGTCTGATCAGCACATTCCCATACCGTCACGTAGTAGTGACGTTGAAGTGAACAGTCGTAAAACTGTGTATGACGATACTGATTCTTTATTGGGCGAACATGTGCCCACAAAGGCAAGCTACACTTGAAGCACAACGAAAGCGGCGAATACAGTCGGCGATCGTCGAAATATGATCAGCGGCGAAACGCGTCGGCTTTTATACATGAGTCATTGAAGGCCCCAGAATAATCCCGGGTACCCGCATGTCTTCCAGAAAGTTCTAGATACTTCGCGTCGCTCATACAATCAGATTACATGAGTGTCGGTGACAAGAGAACGGATAGAAACATCGATAACGTTCGAGAAACTTCCGATACATGCAGGCGCGTCCTGTGCCTAGCGATAACGTTTAACATTTGATAGCTGGTGAAAAGCGGTCACCGGTGAAAGATAAACATGTATACGTGTGAATACCCTCCCCTTAAAAAGCATCGTCCCGCTGCTACAAACAAGAAAGCGAAAACAAAACCACGCGTACAGAGAGAGAGAAAAAAACAAAACAAACAATAACAAAGTAACAAAGTACCGAAGTTCTTTAGCGGGCGTAGAAAGGCTTAAGACGCACCACGTAGATGACTTCAGGTCGTGCCCGGCGCCGCTGTGCGAAATGCCGTCTGGCACGACCTCATAGTCCAGTGCGCCAATACGTCGGATTATCTTGTATGGTCCGAAATAGCGACGTAACAGTTTCTCGCTAAGTCCTCATCGGTGTATCGGAGTCCAGTCCCAAACACGGTTGCCGGGCTGGTACCCGACGTAGCGTCGTCGAAGATTGTAGTGTCGGCTGTCGGTCCTATGCTGGTTCTTGATGCACAGGCGGGCGAGCTGTCGACCTTTTTCGGCGTGCTGCAACTAGCTGGCAACGTGGAGATTTTCTTCGTCGGTGACGTCCTGTAGCATGCCATCAAGCGTCGTTGCCGAGTTCCTACCGTAGACGAGGTTGAACGGCGCCACGTGCGTCGTTTCTTCCACGGTCGTGTTGTATGCATCCCAGGATGGCCTCCCACGTCTTGTGTTCGACGTCGACGCACATTGCCAGCATGTCGGCGATGGTCTTATTATTAGGCGCTCGGTGAGGCCATTCGTCTGCGGGTGGTAGGCGGTGGTGAGAGAGTGAGTGAAACAACTTTATTTAGACCAGCGGATTGAGGTCTGGGCCTAGGCCGCGCCAGGGGCGGTAGAGAGACCCTGTCTCCCGGCCGCCTCTCGAGCTCGCTGGATGGCCCATAGTTGATCTTGCAGATCTGAGCTGATCAGCGCGGCTTTCGACCGCGCCCCAAGCTGTTCTGGGGAGACTGCATATTCATCCTGAACATGTGTGCAATCCCATAGAATGTGTTCTAGGGGGGCGGTGGTAAGGCGATTACTTGTGTGGCTGTATCGCAGGATGGCTTGAGTTAGTTCTGCCGTAAAGTCCGCACCTCTGTCGGTGATGAGGACTTCTGCGGCACCGTGACGCAGGAGGGTGTTCTCAACGAAGAATCGGGCTACCTCGGCGGCACTGCCTTTGGGCAAGGCTTTTGTTTCGGCGTAGCGGGTGAGGTAGTCCGTAGCTACGACGATACATTTATTCCCGGACAGTAGGCGTCGGAAAAGGCCCCAGTAAGTCCATCCCTGATCAGCTGGAACGGTCGGCGAGGTGGCTCGATCAGCTGTAGAAGTCCGGCTGGCCTTGGCGGCATTGTTTTGCGTCGCTGACAGTCTCGGCATGTCCTTACGTAATGGGCGACGTCGGCAGAGTGGCGAGGCCAGTAGTATTTTTCTTGTATCCTCGCGAGCGTGCGGGAAAAACCGAGATGTCCAGCCGTTGGGTCATCATAGAGAGCTTGCAGAATCTCTGGACGCAATGCTGAGGGTACCACGAGGAGGTAGTTCGCTCGAAGAGGCGAGAAGTTCGTTTTTAAGAGAATGTCGTTTAGCAACAAAAACGACGCCAATCCTCGCCTGATCACCTTGGGCACAATGACGGTCTTGCCTTCCAGGTAGTCTACTTAGTTCCGGGTCAGCTTACTGTTGGGTCCCGAGAAAGTGTCGTCATCCTGGTCGTCCTGTGGCGGCGGTTCGACGGGGGCACGAAACAAGCAGTCGGCGTCAGAGTGCTTTCGCCCTGACTTGTAAACGACAGTGATGTCGACTGCTTGAAGTCTCAGACTCCATCGTGCGAGGCGACCTGAAGGATCCTTCAAGTTAGCTAGCCAACACAAGGCGTTGTGGTCGTTCACAACTTTGAAGGGCCTGCCATAGAGGTAGGGGCGAAACTCTGATGTATCCCAGATGATGGCGAGGCACTCCTTTTCGGTTGTGGAATAATTTGTTTCCGGCTTCGACAGCGACCAGCTAGCGTAACTTACAAGCCTTTCTAGACCGTCAGTCCTCTCCACAAGCACGGCGCTGAGTCCTACGCTGGTTGCATCGGTGTGCACTTCGGTATCGGCGTTTTCGTCGAAATGTGCATGTATTGGCGGCGATTGCAGGCGTCGCTTCAGTTCTTCAAATAATTCGACTTGCGGCGTCTCCCACTTGAACTCGACGTCGGCCTTCGTGAGGTACGTCAGTGGCTCAGCGATCCGTGAAAAATCCTTGACGAAGCGCCTGTAAAAGGCGCGCAACCCAAGGAATCTACAGACTGTATTCTTGTCGGTGGGCGGAGGAAAGTCAGCGATGGCCGCAGTTTTCTGTGGGTCCGGGCACACTCCAGACTTGTTGATGACATGTCCCAAAAACGAGAGCTCCTCGTATGCAAAACGGCACTTTTCTGGCTTTAACGTGAGTCCGGAGGTCTTGATTACTTGAAGAAGTGTTTGAAGGCACCGGAGGTGTTCCTCGAAGCTTGAGGCAAACTCAACGACGTCGTCCAAATAGACGAGGCAAGTCTGCCACTTCAAGCCGGCCAGTACAATATCCATGAGGCGTTGGAAAGTCGCAGGTGCCCAGCAAAGACCAAACGGCATGACCTTGAACTCGAACACTCCGTCTGGTGTTATAAAGGCAGTCTTCTCCCGGTCCCTCTCGTCGACTTCGACTTGGCAGTAACCGGTTTTGAGGTCCATTGACGAAAAACTTTGCGTTGTAGAGTCGATCCAAGGCGTCGTCAATACGTGGGAGAGGGTATACGTCCTTCTTCGTGATCTTATTGAGGTGACGATAATCGACGCAGAAACTTGGCGTTAAATCCTTCTTTACTAACACCACAGGGGACGCCCACGGACTCTTGGACGGCTGGATGATGTCATCCCGTAGCATTTCGTCGACTTGTTGCCTTATGGCCTCGCGTTCGCGCGCCGAAACTCGGTACGGGCTCTGACCGAGTGGGCGGACATATTCGTCGGGTATGATGCGGTGCTTGGCGACACGTATTTGTCGAACTTTTGACGATGACGAGAAGCAGTCCTTGTATTGCAGAAGCAGAGTGTAATATACGCGCTACCGTGCACTTGTGGTGTTGTGGGACCGACGCAAGAGAAGCCAAAGAGAGAAGCGAAACTGAGAAGACAACAGAAAAGGAATAAGAAAAGCACGAGGTACGGGCGAAGGAGAGCGTGAGCTACGGGGCTAGGAAAAGCTCGTGGCAAGGAGGCGGTGCCGGTTCGGGGAGTGGCCGCAGCGCATCTGGAGACCGAGCCAGTAGGCAGCCCTGCTGTTCGAAGGAGCCAGACTGTTCCGAGGACATTCACGGACAACGGACCAGACTGTCCCGGGGACGTTCACGGACGACTGGCCAGACTGTCCCGGTGACGTTCACGACCCACGGACCCGACTGTTCTGGGGACGTTCACGGACGACTGGCCGGACTGTCCCGGGAACGCTCACGGACAACGGTCGAACGGTGTTGATGTCACGGAGTGGACTGGCCGGTGAGGCGAGAGGACACGGCCTTGGCCCACTACTTGGGCTATATTACGGCCTTAGCCCACGACCTGGGCTCCGTCGAACGTTCCTAACGCAGTTCCGCACCCGGTCTCACCGACGTCTCCACGAGAACGTAGCTCCCACCCACTCATAGACCGTGCGGGTTGCCACAACCCAGCTTGACGTGGCAGGCAGCGTCGACAAGGGGCTATGCGTATCATCCTCCGCCTCACCCTCGGCAACCACCCCGTCGTCTGAGCCGATGCAACTGACCGGGTAGATCCGCGTCTTACTATCGCCGTGACTAATACATTTACCGCGTCATTGAAGGGCGGAACATTTAACACTTAATTACTGTAAACCTTTCCACGCATATTTTCCATTTATTCTTTCATGTGTGTCTTATCTACAAGTGCTAATGTGTTATAAGTGTACAAACGGCTCTGTCTATTACTCGCATCAAGGTTGCCCTTGAGTGCGCCACACTAAACCCGAACCGGTCCTCACAAATTGGCGTCCGCGACAACCGGACAAAGCCGGTTGTTACACAGTGTACTTATAGCAGATACGGGACGAATGCCCAGGAGCTTAGCGCGCTAGCGGAGCGCATGGGTCTGGTTGGTACAGAACTGAAAGAATGGATTGATGAGGAACGGAGAAGGGCGCGTGAGGAACGTGTAGCGGAACGTGAGGCGGAAAAGGATCGTCTGGAGCACGAGGAAAAGATTTTGCAGTTGCGCATAAGGCTAGCGGAGACGGGTGGAGCAGGTGGCTCCGTAAATGTGTCTCAGCCGCTCGCTAGCAACCAGGCAGAATCCTCGGTTTCCGTGAACCCGCATAGCATGATTCCTCTGTTCAACGAAGCCCGCGATGACTTGGACGCATATCTGAAGCGGTTTGAACGAGTAGCCATTGGACAGGGTTGGCCAAAAGATAAATGGGCTACAGCCCTCAGCCTATGTCTCGACGTTGAAGCGTTGAAAGTGTTTGGTCGGTTGTCTCCGGAGGATTCTCTAGACTATGACAAGACCAAACTGGCATTGATGCAATGTTTCCGGTTTACAGCGGATGGCTACTGCGAAAAGTTTCGCCACAGCAAGCCCCAAGATGGAGAGACTGCTAAACAGTACGCTGCCAGACTATTTAGCTTATTCGATCGATGGGTTGAACTCTCCAATGGAGGAAAGACTTTGAAGCTGTCCGCGACTTAGTTGTTGCAGAGCAGTTCATGAATAACTGCCATAGTCGATTAACGCTGTTCCTACGCGAAAGAAATTGCAGAACAGTGGAGACAATCGCAGAAGCCGCGGATCACTTCTTGGAAGCGCAGCGGCAAAATAATTTGCTCACATTCAAGGAGAAGACAATAGACCATAGCGCAAGAGAGGATGAGACACGCACAGAAAGAAACTCAGTCAAGTGCTTCCTCTGCAATAAAAGTGGACACAAGCCTTCTGACTGTCAGGTCAATTCGAAAAGACCTTACTGCGACTACTGCCAAAGGCCAGGACATGACACGCGTGACTGCAGGAAAAAGAAAGGCGCCGCAAGCACTGCTTCTGCCTGCTGCATGTCACGAGAAAATGAGTAACAGCAAAAGCCGTCATGCGTCCTCCATACTAACTTACAGACGAATGGAAAAACATTGTCTCTACATGCCAACGATATGCCAGTGCAGAACGGCGAACTTTGGGCCGAATTGTGTCCGTATTGCGGGACACTGGCAGCAATACCATTGTGGTGCGCCGTGCTCTCATACCCGACACGGCTTTAACGGGCACAACGGCGATGATGTTACTAGCGGATGGCCGGAGTATCGAGGTGCCAGAAGCCGTAGTGGAAATTCTGTCGCCATATTTTTCAGGCACCGTGGTAGCTAAGTGCTTGGAAAATCCCTTATATGACATTATCATTGGAAACGTTGCCGGCTCTCGCCAAACAACGAACCGGACGATCAATGGAAGACTCTTTCAGGCAAAACGACTGCGACATCGCCAGACCGGAACGAATCGATCGTCGAAAAGAACCTAGCTTGGGCGGCTTCTTCCTTCGTCGAAGCTACAACTACAAGGGGAGACCCGAAAGTAGGTCTCAACTCTTTGCAGGTGTCAAAACCAACTTTCTGTATTGAACAGGAAAACGACAAATCTCTACAGGGGTGTAGAGGGAAAGTCGGGAAGATGATGTCTGGAGGGAAAACCTCAACGCAAACATTTTTTACGACAAGGGCGTCTTATATAGGACTTATCAGCTCTGTCCGGGTAAATCGGTGCAGCAAGCTGTGGTACCGATGTAACTAAGAGCCCAGGTGCTATCTCTGGGACACGAAAACCCAATTGTCCGGACACCAAGGCATCAAAAAGACAACGGACGGAGTCCTCGCATCTTTTTATTGGCCCGGAGTGCAAGAACAAGTCCGCCCATACGTACGTTCATGCAATGTGTGCCAACGGACGTTTCCTAAAGGAAGACTTGGCAAAGCACCGTTGGGACGCATGCCACTAATAGACATGCCCTTCGAACGAGTCGCCGTAGACATTACTGGCCTATTGTCTCCCGCTTCATCTAAAGGAAACAAGTATATATTAACGTTAGTGGATTTTTCCACCCGATACCCGGATGCTGTGCCCCTACCTTCCATTGACTCTGCCACAGTGGCCGAAGGATTGGTAGAAATGTTTTCACGGATTGGCTTCCCTCAAGAAATTCTATGTGACTAGGCATCGTGTTTCACGTCGAACCTGCTGAAAGAATTGAATTCATTGCTGGCAATGAAGCACTTGAGCTCTACTCCGTACCATCATATGTGCGACGGAATGGTAGAGCGCTTTAATGGCACATGAAGCAAATGCTGAGCAAGTTGTGCCAGGAACAGCCCAAGTTCTGGGATCGTTTCGTTGCACCACTTCTATTTGCCTACAGGGAAGTACCTCAAAAAAGCCTGGGTTTTTCCCCGTTTGAGCTGATATATGGAAGGCATGTGCGTGGACCCCTTACAGTTCTAAAAGAGCTCTGGACTAAACAACACCTTAGTGACGAAATCAAGATGACATACTCATACGTTTTTGATCTCAGGCAACGTCTCGAACAAACCTTGGAACTTGCACATGAAAACTTGCTGCGAGCACAAAAGAATCAAAAGTAATATTTTGACAGGGGCACCAAGCGCCGACAACTGAAGGTCGGAGATCGAGCGTTGATACTGCTCCCAACAGACAACAACAAATTGCTTATGCAATGTAAGGGACCATACCCGGTAATCGAAAAAAAGAATGGTTATGATTACTGGGTGGATTTAGGCCACTGTAAGAAGCTCTTCCACATAAATATGTTGAAACGCTACGAGGAGCGCGCTATCCCACCTTGTCAACCTTCAGCGTTTGTCGTCGTAGAAGAAGCCGAGAGCGAAACACCTCTTCCGAGTTTTGAAATTGAACAGGGCAAAGGAATTGAGGCAATTACATTCTCCGCTGAACTAGACAAGAGTTAATGCTCCGAGCTGTATACTCTTTTAGAGAGCTACAAAGATATTTTTTCTGAGATTCCGGGGAAAGCTAACCTGCTAGAATGTCGCGTAGAGTTAACTACCACGAACCCATCAATACTCCACTAATACCCGCTGCCGTTCGCCTTGAGAGAAGTTGTGGAGAAAGAAGTCAATGACATGCAGAAGTTAGGAGTTATACAACGCTCTCAGTCTCCATACAACTCACCCTTGGTTCTTGTACGCAAACCTGACAAAAGTTACCGAGCGTGCATTGATTTTCGACGTATCAACAACGTACTCACCGCGGATGCAGAGCCCATGCCGAGAACTGACGTAATGTTTGCGGAAGTTGGTACGAAGAAGCATTTCTCAAAGTTTGACATGACGAAAGGCTATTGGCAGGTGCCATAAGCGGAATTTTCAAGGGCCCAAACAGCTTTCTCCACTCAGTCCGGTCACTACCATTTTCTTTTTATGCCATTCGCGATCAAAACGGCATCCGCTATTTTCACTCGCCTAATGAAGACCTTGCTTCAGGGCATGAAAAACGTCGTGCATTATATTGACGATGTACTTGTAGCAACCTCGACATCGGTCAGAACATCTCGAAGCTCTACAGCAACTCTTTCATCGAATACGAACGGCTGGTCTTACAATAAAACCACAAAAGTGTGAGATTGGAGCGTCGTCCATCACGTTTTTAGGCCATCACTTGGGAGGCGGACAAGTCCAACCGGTAGAGACCACAATATCCAAAATACTCAATGCGCCGAAGCCACAAAGAAGCAAGTGGGATCGTTTCTTGGCTTGGCGGGGTATTATCGTGACCTCATCCTGGGCTACGCCGATACAGCGCAGCCTCTGGTGAAAATGACGCGAAAATCGGCGGCAAACCAAGTGATTTGGACACCTGCACGCGAGGACGCATTTTCCAGGCTTAAGCTCGCTCTCTCGTCACGACCCGTGGTAAAGGCACCAGATCTCGACAAAGAGTTTGTGCTCCGGACAGATGCATCCAACACAAGCTTAGACGCAGTTATGTTGCAACTATACGATGGTATGCTTCACCCAGTCTCCTATGCTAGTCGGCAACTTCTCCCACGAGAGACACGGTACTCTGCAATTGAACGTGAATGTCTGGCACTCGTATGGGCGATAGAAAAATTCCATATACTTTTGTATGGAACCTTTTTTGTCGTGCAGACAGACCATCAGCCACTGCAGTATCTTTCGCAGGCTGTACATTTAAATAGCAGGGTACTTCGTTGGTGCTTGGCCTTGCAGGAATATTTCTTCCGCGTGGAACACATCAAAGGATCTGCCATTGTTGGTGCCGACTACATGAGCCCTTGTGACAGTGCAGAGACCTCAATGTAAATGCATGTATTCTGATCAGAGAATGTATCCTCTGTGAACATTCGGGATATATTTGAACTCTAAGATTCTTGTTATTTATTTCCCCCGCATATATTTCCCAGCAGTTTTTTTTTATTTCTTCTAAAAAAAACTCCTTCAAAGGGGGGGACTTCTGTAATATACGCGCAACCGTGCACTTGTGGTGTTGTGGGACCGACGCAAGAGAAGCCAAAGAGAGAAGCGAAACTGAGAAGAGAACAGAAAAGGAAGAAGAAAAGCACGAGGCACGGGCGAAGGAGAGCGTGAGCTTCGGGGCTCGAAAGGCTGGCGGCAAGGAGGCGGTGCCGGTTCGGGGAGTGGCCGCAGCACGTCTGGAGACCGAGCCAGTAGGCAGCCCTGCTGTTCGAAGGAGCCAGACTGTTCCGGAGACGTTCACGGACAACGGACCAGACTGTGCCGGGGACGTCCCCGGAACAGTCTGGCTCCTTCGAACAGCAGGGCTGCCTACTGGCCCGGTCTCCAGACGCGCTGCGGCCACTCCCCGAACCGGCACCGCCTCCTGACGTTCACGGACGACTGGCCAGAATGTCCCGGGGACGTTCACGAGCCACGGACCAGACTGTTCTGGGGAAGTTCTCGGACGACTGGCCGGACTGGCCCGGGAACGTTCACGGACAACGGTCGAACGGTGTTGACCTCACGGAGTGGACTGGCCGGTGAGGCGAGAGGACACGGCCTTGGCCCACGACCTGGGCTATATTACGGCATTAGCCCACGACCTGGGCTCCGTCGAACGTTCCTAACGCAGGTCCGCACCCGGTCTCACCGACGTCTCCAGGAGAACGTAGCTCCCACCCACTCATCGACCGTGCGGTCGCCACAACCCAGCTTGACGTGGCAGGCAGCGTCGATAAGGGGCTATGTGACTCATCCTCCGCCTCACCCTCGACAACCACCCCGTCGTCTGAGCCGACGCAACTGACCGGGTAGATCCGCGTGTTACTATCGCCGTGACTAATATATTTATCGCGTCATTGACGGGTGGAACATTTAACACTTATTTACTGTAAACTTTTCCACGCATATGTTCCATTTATTCTTTCCTGTGTGTCATATATACAAGTGCTAATGTGTTATTAGTCGACAAACGGCTCTGTCTATTACTCGCACCAAGGTTGCCCTTGAGTGCGCAACACTAAACACGAACCTGTCCTCACACAGAGCTTTTAGCGGTTATTTCTTATGATTGGGAAGGTTCTTATTGACGTCGAAAGTTGGTTCAGGTATTACAGTCGTCGTTGCATGTGTACTAGAATCAGTGAAGGCGAAAGCACTGCTGGCTTGTACTATTTCGTCGATGTAGGTGACCATGGTGCCTTTGTTAATGTGCTTGTATTCGTGGCTGAAGCATCGCTCTTGCTTTCCCTTCACGTAGCTCAGCTATGCCTCTAGCAACGCACATTTCACGGTCGTGCAGTAAGTGATGATCGCCCTCGATGACGCCCTCCATGTCTGCAGGCACTTCGGTACCGACGGAAATCCTTACGATGGAGCGAGGCGGAACGGTGACTTGTTCTTCTAGCATATTCAAGGCATGGTAACTGATGTTTGTATCCGGTGGTATCGCATTGTGCGTTGAAAGCGTTGTCGACTTGGACCTTAAGTCGATGACTGCACCGTGTTGGTTTAGAAAGTCCATGCCTAGGATAACATCCCTGGAGCCGTGCTGCGGGATAAGAAGCTCGCCGGATAAGTGCGGATAAGTGACTCGCACTGTGCATATTCCAGCCGGCGTTATTAGGTGTCCTCCCGCTGTCCGGATATCAGGTCCTTGCCAGGCCGTTTTCACCTTCTTTAACTTGGCGGCGAACTCGCCGCTGCAGACGGAATAGTCGGCTCCAGTGTCGACGAGAGCGGTGACATTATGACCATCGAATCGCACGTCTAGATCGGTAGACCATCGTCTGGCGTTACGGTTAAGTCGTGGCGTCGGATCACGGCTGCGGCTTGCTCCGCTGCTGCTACATCGCGTTGGTAGGTCTACTTTCGGCGGCGAAGTGTTGTCGTCAAGGCTCTTGCCAGGCGCTATGCTGATACCTCGTCATGATGATTCGCGAATCTAGTTCGTCGGCGGCGGAGTATCTTCAGCATTGCGTCGTATAGCAACCGCACCTCTATCGGTTGCTGCCTTTAGTTTCTCGGGCAAGGGCTGGGATCGGCCCCGGGTTGGGATGCATACAGCCGGCGATGCGGCGAGATGTAGCGGCCTGGTGACGGCGAGCGTGAGGGTCGTCGTGGTTGCCACTGGGCTCTGGCGATGTAGTCGGCGATGTCACGTGGCCGCTCGCCAAGCTGTGGACGTGGCGCGTTGACGGCGAACCCTTGCAGGCCCACAAAAGCAAGCTACACTCGAAGCACAACGAAAGCGGCGAACACAGACGGCGAACGTCGAAATCTGATCAGCGGCGAAACGCGTCGTGTTTTATACCTGAGTCATCGAAGGCCCCAGAATTATCCTTGGTACCCGAGTGTCTTCCAAAAAGTTTTAGATAATTCGCATTGCTCATACAATCAGATTACATGAGAGCCGGTGACAAGAGACAACGGATAGAAGCATCGATAACGTTCGAGAGACTTCCGATACATGCAGGCGCGTCCTGTGCCTAGCGATTACGTTTAACGTTTGTTAGCCGGTGAAAAGCGGTCACCGGTGAAAGATAAACATGTATACGTGTCAATATGATTATGAAAGATTCAGTAAAGCAGCTTAAGACGTAACCTGCTTCCCTGTTCAAGCAAAAGGATCCAGTCAAGTTATTTTTTCCTCTTGCACTTAGAAAGCGGTTGTATATCCCCAGGTCGAACAGTGTCGCGACGGATTGGACTTCTTCTAAAGCATTATTATGCAAAAAATAATTGTTGGGCTTTACGTGCCAAAACCACGATCTGATTATGAGGCACGCCGGGGTGGGGAACTCCGGATTAATTTAGTCCACCTGGGGTTCTTTAACGTTCACTCAATGGTGCATTGATATGCACATCAGAAACCACATTCAACACAGAGCATGCCTACACCAACATTGGTAAAACTTGTTTTTTACGCTGCTCTTTTACGTTAATACTTATGTGTTTCAAACTTTGTTGCACGAAGTGAAAGGCATGCCCTGTATTTCTAACTACGGTATTAACATTTTATCACCAAGAGCCATCCTTTGACAGCATAAGACCTAACTATTTCACTGGTGAATTATTTTTTTATTTCAACTGGCCACTTAGCAAATACTTATATCGGATTTTGTTACATTTTTCTAGTGAAGCTAATGTCTACATAATTATTTATGTTTAGGGACATGCTATTAGTGACACACCATTTTTATACTCGCTTCAATTCGGCCGCCAATAAAAACAATAACTCATTAGATGCCCTTGCACACAGTACACAATCATCCACAATAATTGTATCCCGGTTCGATAATATCACACATATTACTAATAAAAAACCTTGCACTCGGCCGCACAACGCTTGAAACAGCGAAGCTGTGTGATCGTAGCCCAGCTTTTCCCTGAAGTGCACTCGAACTTTTCATCTTATCCCTCATGTAGATGATAATTTCTTTTCGTTAGTCTCGGACTTACCGCCGACACTGCGTGTTGCACAGCGCAGCTTGCAACACCGACACCGCGTTCCAATGCCGACATCGCGTTCCAGGAGACCCGCTTCGTGAATGCGTCGCTCTCTCTCTCTCGCTCTCATAGCACGCAAAACCTCTTCACCTCGCAGAGCACGACCATACAAACGCGCCAGCTGTGGACGAATACGACGACGCTCGAACGCAATGCAGCCGTCGTGCAACACGAACATGCGGCACGGGCCGTCGGTGCTGCCAGATTGCACTCCAGCGATGATGGCCTGCAAGGACTCGTCGCGATGTTGTTCCGCGCGCATGTTGCACATGTCAGTGAAAGCCAACACGCAGGTCTCGGGATAATGTGCAACAGGATCAGGAGGATCCACGGGATGACGAGAGAGGCAGTCAGCGTCCTTGTGTAGACGTTCAGACTTGTAGATGACAATAAAAGAAAATTCCTGGAGCCGCAAAGCCCAGCGACCAAGCCATCCTGTCGGGTCTCGGAGGGAATACAGCCAGCAGAGGGCATGGTGGTCTGCAATGACCGAAAACGTGCGGCCGTACAAATATGACCGGAACTTGGCGACAGCCCACACTAAAGCCAAGAACTCACCCTCGGTGATGGAGTAATTCCTCTCAGAAGGTGACAGCAGGCGGCTGGCGTAAGCTATCACGCACTCGGTGCGATTCTGCTGCTGGGCGAGAACAGCACCGATGCCGTGGCCACTGGCGTCAGTGTGGACTTTGGTCGGTGCAGATGGATCAAAGTGGACAAGTATGGGAGGGGTGGTCAGAAACCCGATGACAGCGGCGAACGCGTGAGCCTGCTCCGGGCCCCATGAGAAATGTATGTTCTTCTTTAGAAGATCTGTCAAAGGGCGAGCAACGTCGGCGAAGTTTTTGACGAAACGGCGAAAGTAAGAACACAGGCCGGCGAAGCAGCGCACGTCAGAAGCAGAACGAGGCACAGGGAAACTGCGAACGGCGCGAACTTTATCCGTATCTGGTTGTACACCGGTTGCGTTAACGAGATGTCCCAACACGGTAATCTGACGGCGCCTGAATTGACATTTCGTATCGTAAAGTTCAGCTGAAGGCCGGCTTTTCGGAAGACCGCAAGAATTGCAGCGAGTCGCGTAAGGTGACTGCGGAACGTGGGAGAAAAAACAATAACGTCGTCAAGATAACAAAGACAGGTGGTCCATTTGTAGCCTCGCTGAAGAGAGTCCATCATTCTTTCAAATGTCGCAGGAGCATTGCATAGGCCAAAGGGCATTACTTTGAACTGATATAAACCATCAGGTGTTATGAACGCAGTCTTCTCGCGGTCCATTTCATCAACAGAAACCTGCCAGTAGCCGGATCGAATATCAATGGAATATCAATGGATGTAGCTCCGTGCAAGCAGTCCAAGGCGTCATCGATGCGTGGTAATGGGTAGAAGTCCTTTCACGTGATCTTGTTTAAATGGCGATAGTCAACGCAAAAACGCCAGCTAACATACTTTTTCTTCATGAGCCAGTCCTTGGGCAAAGCCCAAGGACTGGCTGATGGTTCGATGACCCCTTTACGGAGCATTTTGTCCACTTCTGATTGGATTACTCTACGTTCAGCATGTGATACACGATAGGGACGCCGACGAATAGAATTCATGTCTCCAGTGTTTATACGGCGGTGAACAACAGATGTTTGGCCGAAAGGGCGGTCGCCAAAATCAAAGATGTCACTGTACGATTCGAGCAGGAGACGGAGGTCCTTGGCCTGAACAGAGGTGAGGTCAATTGCAATCGTTTTGGCGAAGTCGTCCATGAAAGAATCAGAGCTGTGAGCTGCAATTGGTGCTAATAATCCACTCTCGGCATCCAAACTCTCAATGCCAAGTCGGACGTACTAGAAACGCTGGCCAAGAACATGCCGGACGGAAGCACTTGAGGCACAGGCTGAAGTTCAGAAGCGGGAGAACGACGTCATAATTCCTAACCGTGATCAGCGTATGCGGAACAGCAACGTTTCGGTTGACAACAACGTCGACGATGGGGCGAAGCACATATTCACTGTCAGGAAGCTGTGACTGTGCGGTCAAAGCGACGTAAGTGACCGCCTCGGGTGACTGACGCAAATCTTGAAGCGAGCACAGGCGTGGTGGCGGCGCGGTGCTTGGAGCATCGGCGAGTTGAGACAGTTTCAACTAAAGGACGCCGGGTGCGCAGTCGATGAGAGCATAATGGTTGGATAAAAAGTCCAACCCAAGGATAACGTCGTGAGGGAAGTTGTCGATCACAGCTAAGAGAACAGAAGTAGAGCGGCTGGCTATACTTAAACGTACAAAGCACATTCTGAGAACAACCAGCACGCCACCGTCGGCCACACGAAGCACTTGTGCAGCTGCTGGGGTGAGGACCTTCTTTAAACGTCTACGTAGGCTAGCACTCATCACAGATATGTGGGCTCCAGTGTTGACGAGTGCTTGGACAGGTACGCCGTCTACTTTGACGTCAATTATATTTCTCTTTGTGGGCACAGACAGAGGATTTGCTGCAGTAGTTGTCAATGCAGCACCACCTCCGAGGGCTGCAGTTCTTAGTTTTCCGAAGGAACGCGGTCGAACGCCACAGGGGTCGAAAGCATTGTAAACCAATGCTTTCAAGTTCCTGGCGAACGATGGCTTGAACGAGAGGAACTGAAAGAGGGGTAGCGTCAGGGCGACGCGAACAGAAAGCTGCGAGCGCCATCGCTTCCAGTTCCCGTTGAACGATTCGCACCACGTCCTCTGATGGCGACGCATGCTGCTGTGTGGTCATGATCTTCACAATTCGACGTTGCGGCAGTATTGGGGAGTCTAGCGAATGGTTGCAGGACGCGGCGGCTTTTGGCCTGCTTGAATTGTCGGCACTCTTTAATGATAGCATCATCTGAAGAACAGCCTTTGCACATGAACAGAATAAAGGGGTCCGCGATTCCCTTCAGCACGTGCCCGACCTTCTCAGCTTCAGTCATGTCGTGATCGGCTTTACGACAAAGCGCCAGCACGTCCTGGATATACGAAACATAGGACTCTGTGGGGGATTGGGCGCGGGAGGCGAGTTCCTGCTTTGCGGCAATCTTACGGCTGGCTCGTGTGCCAAAGAACTCTTTTAGCTTCTCTTTGTATTGGTGCCAGCTGGTCAGCTCCTCTTCGTGGTTTTCGTACCAGACCTTTGTCGTGCCTCTTAGGTACAACAACACGTTAGCTAGCATGAGCGTAGGGTCCCATCTGTTGACTCCAATCACGCGTTCGTACATGGCCAGGCACTCTTCAACGTAGCCGCCATCGGTCCCACAGAAAGTTTCGGGATCCTTGGCTTGTACAACCACAACCGATGGCGACGACGACGTAGCTGGCGACGGTGTCGTTGACGTTGGAGGCGGCAACGACGTTGATCCAGCGTTCTCACCGTCAGTCATGGTGGGGACGGTGATGCGACGTCCACTGCGGAGCTCCGTTTCCAGCCTTGGTACCCCGCACCTCTCACCAATGTGTTACGGGGATGTTGGGAGTATAGACTGGATGCATTTACAATATATGCACAAGTAGGGTTAGTGTGGTCAAGATAGCTGACCAGCAACAACACGCAGCAGCCAGTGTCTCTCGATCTTCTTCTTTTCTTTCCTCCTATCCTTCCGTAACAACATGATTCGCATAAATGCATGTTCTGGCAGCGTGGCTGTATAGCCTAGTGGTTACGACGCTCGCTTTGGGACCGGAGGTACGCGGGCTTGAAACCCACCTCGGCAAGAAAGCTTATTTAATTTCTTTATTGGTAGTTTCTTGATACGCACCACAAATTCCGGCTGGCCTACACAGCGTCACTGTTAAAAAAAGACGAAATTCGGCAGAGACATTTTAAACTGCTCACGTGTAGGTATGCGAAAGCGATGTATTCCCTTTGGTGCAGTGTTGTACTGAACGGCGTTCCAGGAACTAGTTCCTTTTGGGACGAACGGAGGAATGCCACCATTCCTTTAAGGGCCGGTGGAACTGTAACGGTAACTCGTTATTTTTGCGAAGGAACGGCAGAGGGAACGGCGTTCCTTCTGTAAACGTTCCACGGCACTAAATAGGCGCACCGACGCACGCACGTATGCAGCACATCAAGCAGGGCGCAAAGAACTACCGCTTGTCTGTCACGTGACTATTGTGCATTTTCTTTCGCGAGTTCTACATTATATTTTTTATCACTAGGCTTCAAGATTGTCACGTGACGCTCCCTTCTGTAGTTTCTTTCCGCCATGGCGGCCTGTCGGACACACATCGAGATGTAGCTCTTGCCGAGTTCAAACACGGGTCTTTACTAAATTGAGAATATCTATTCTGGACATTTCTTTTTGTACTCATACTGGAATATTGAATCAGCATTAATTAAACGCCTAAGTATTGTTCCTTTCGATGCGGTTTCTTGTGTAACCATTTAATTATATCCTCCTGAGACCCCTTGTACAATACATTGCACATTGCCTTCCACTTTTTTTCGAAATTCACTCGGAAGTGATTACGCGAAATATTCACTCTGGGTTTGAAGTACGGTACATGTGTAACTACTGTAATGAAGTGGTTTACTCATATTCTTGTCATCCGCTTTAGAGAAATTTGACAATAAATTGATATAGACCTCTTTGTCGTCCCACATGGCAGAAAGACGTCGAGGCGTATTTCGAAGTCACCGAGATTTCGTGAAAATACCGAACGCGGCAGCAATATGGCAATGTACTACACACAGTTGCATCTTCATCTCAGCGTTTAAACAATGAAATGCAGTTTTTACCGCAGCTAACATGAGGAGATGATGGAGAGATTCACGTACACGGAGACGGAGCTTTTGGCATCTATCAGATACCGGCTCAGCCGGGTCTCGAGAACGTGCTCCATAAGCTTGCCCACACAGGACGTAAGGGATATGGGACGGAGATTAGCGGGTCGAAGTGGTTTGCCTGATTTGGGAATGAAAACTACCTTAGCGTCCTTTACTTGGGGTTGGGAGGGCGCCGCGCACCCAGCATTCATTGAAGTAATCGGTTAGGGCTGTGATGGAGGGGGAATCGAGGTTGCGTAGTGCCTTGTTGTGCACTCCGTGGGGACCGGGAGCTGAGGACGTATTCAGGCGCTGAAGTTCTGCCCTGACTTTTGCCTCTCTGATGGTTTTGTCGAGGAGGTCGTTGGGGGAGCCTGCATAGTGGGTGGTCTCCGGGGGGATATGCGGGGAAGTGTAGACCACGAAGCGTCTGGGGGAGTTCCTGCTGGGAGGCTTCGGATGCGTGATGAGCTTCGTCATGATCTGTTTCTGGTGTGTCTTGGACTGAGTCGAATCAATGAGATGCGGAATAGGTTCCATGTCTTGGGCAGGCTCATGTTGTGCTCCAGCCTGTTACAGTGGGATCCCCAATTTTGGCGAGAGAGAGTCGCAGCATGCGTCTCAGTCTCCTTGTTGAGCAGGGTCAGCCGGCGTCTGAATGTTGTATTCCAGCGCTGTCGCTGCCACCTCCGCTCGAGTCCCGCCTTGGCTTTCCATAGCTGCAGGAGATGGGAATCCATCGCGTCCGCAGGGCAGTCCTCTGGGAGGGGGCGAGTCATGGCGCGGTCGTCGCACTAGAGCTGGTCCGACCAAGTAGCTATGTCTGAGATGTTGTGTAGAGTGCGGGCTGCTCGGAAAGTGCGGAACGAGTCCCACTTCGTGATGGCAGCACCACGAGCGGGTCTGCGTGCTGGGTCTGCTGTAGGAGAATCTCAATGTAGTGATCACTACCCAGATTATCCCGGGTGTTACACCACCAGCTTGAGGTAGGGGGTGAGTAAATGTGAGGTAGGGAGTAGTGTCTGCGCAGACACTGTTTGCGGTGCGAGTAGGGGTGGTGGGATATTTGAGAAGGGAGAAGCCGGCCTGCTGAGCTGCGGGCCATACCCGGCGCCCGTTGGGGGTGCCCGTTTGGTAGCCCCAGGACGCGTGCGAGGCGTTGAAATCCCCTAGAATTAGGAGGGGGCTCTTGTGAGCGACGCGCTTGGCGAGCGTGAAGAGTCGAAGTAGTTGCTGCAGGCACTTCGGGTGGCTGTATTGACCCTTTTCGCGGCAATACCTTTGGCGCTGCCATGTTTGATCACGTGGTGACGCGTCCATTGCTTGCCTCAACTGCCTCCTTTGCCTCCTTGTTTACAATGGAAGTGTATGACGCCGGCGCGACCTAGAAAATCGCTGTTTTCGAAGATATCGTAGATGGTGACCAGGTGGACGACACGAAGCTTTGATCACAGCTTCAGAGAACATGCAAAAGCGCTTTCGGAGCTGATTAAGCTATGTCCAAACGGCGCAAACAGCGTATATGGTGCTTGTTCTAAAAGTGGGGCTAAATATGTATTCGAAGCTATCCAAACATTATTCAGTCAGGATTAGTGTGTTTTTCTCTTTGTTCTTTATTCGGGAAATATTTTGAAGCAGTGGCTTGTCAGTTTCTGACTCAGTGAAGTTCCTTGGTGCGGCCACTATCTGATTATTTTCTGCCTAATCGCTCGCTGGTGTGCTCAGTTCCGATAGATTTGTTCTTGCTGCGCACAAGGCTTGAAACGTAGCTGTTTTGTACATTGTTATACCTTGAAGCAAATATATATGGCAGCTAGTAACTTGCCTACTCTTATGGACCGTCACGAAACATTCAGCTTCGACCATTCGTGCGCCATCGGTGTAGTCCGTCATTTATTGTGCGTCTACAGTGCGCATATATTCAAGTGTGCGCCAGTCACTTATTCTTGATACGTCGGCGATGGATTGGGCGTAAGTTTTCCTGCCATTTGGGTCAGATGGCGTGCGCGAAACTTACTATGACAGGAGGCAGCGCTACTCCCATTGTCATTGTTTAACGAGTGGCACTCTTGCCGACGTTCTGGGGATGAAGCCCTTTCTTTGAAGGTTAGCGATACAAGGCTGGCGGATGAGCAAATATCTGTATCCTCGAGGAAAGCCGTACATCCCGAAGTTCCAGTAACACGTTATCGAACTTGGCCACACAGATTCATTCTATTCCTTTACATGCCAGTCCACAATGTGCTAGCGAAAACTCAGTTGCATTTCTGACAGCTGATCGCACAGAAGCAAGGTAGAAGCGGTAATGGTTTCGTATTCGTGCGCGGTCGTTGAGGAGACGTATGGCACGCTGTCGTGTGCGCCATCTCGTTTCTGTAAAACAAACTGCTCGACGAAAGGGGTGAATATGTTAAGGATGAAGAGGGTATCGCGAGTGCACTGCGGCACAAGTTCGATAAACAGATGATCTATTTCGGGGACGTCTAGCGGGTGGGAGGTGGTAGTGAGCGCACGGCGTATGAGGAATGCGACCCGAGGGGACGTAGGAGAAATGGGGATGATGGGCACGTAGCTTGGTTGGGTGAGAGGATTGGAGGGCTCTTGCAGCGCCAGCACGTCGGGGCCGTCTGCCCGAGCTAGAAACTGGTGAACCAGCCCCCGCTTGGAGCTCGGCATCGACAGTTCCAGTGCCAGATGGTGAGGCTAGTGGTCCGACCTATAGCATACAGTACCTATAGAGTACGAAGGAGAGGTAGATGTGCTTGGGCACCCAGTCTAGCCATTCCTGAGGGTGTAGTTTGCAGCGGAGGGGTGGAGAGGGTGTGGAGCTTGGCCTTCTTTTTAGGCCGCGCGGCAGCACAGGCTGTCGTGTGGAGGGCCTCTTGCTCCTTAAATCGCTCGTCAATTTGGTGAGCAAGTTCGTCTAGACGGCTAGTGAGGTTGGAGAATTGTTGGGTGAAGGCTTGGATGGCTGTCTGCACCGCGGCCTGAATTTCGGCCTCCACGAGTTCTTCGAATTGGGAGGGTAGGGCCGGGGTTGCCGCGGCCGATGTTGGTGTGGCCGAGGAGGTAGTGGTAGTTGCGGCCCTCTTCTTGGCTGGCGGTTCGCGAGTAGGAGGAGAATGTGGTAGGGGAGGGAGTTTATGAGCGGCCGAGATCATTGTCGCCGGGGTAGGGGTGTGGACCTGCAGGAAGGCATGCAGCTGCGACTGAAGGCGTTGGTTAGTGGTGTGGAGGGAGGCGAGCTGTGCGCGGACATGCACCATTTCCTTATAGAGGGGATTCGCGGAGTCCTGGGAGACTACGCCTGCCCAGATAACTTCACTGGTGTGGCGGCCGGGTTCCTGTGCAGGTGGTTTTGGGGGGACTGGAAGTGGCGGTTGCCTGAGTCCGGTCAAGGAGTGGGATCAGGCCATGGGCTTGGTACGGTTGGAGGGCTGTTTCATCGCGGCAGGCTGCAGCACCGGGAGGGACTCCAGGGTGAGCTGCAGGGCCTGAGGCTTGCGGGTCATGGAGCAACTGCGATGTTGGGGTGGAGCTTGATTGGTGAGAGCCTGGTTGGCGGTTGCCTCGGTGGCGCGCCTGGCATCCCAGTACCTCTTCTTGACGAGGTATGGGGTGCGGTAGCGGGCCTTGCAGGTTCCGTCCGCCATCAGGTGTGCTTTGCTGCAGATCTTGCAGAGCGACGTGCAGGCGTAGTTCTTGGGGGGGGGGGGGGATCTACTTGGTCACAGCCAGAGCAGCGGCGTTGCTTGGGAGCCGGGCACACATGCGCGCGGTGGCCGAGTGCGCTGCCGTTATGGCAGTGCTCGATATTCTTTTTGAGGCGGCAGCACCTATAGAGTACGAAGGAGAGGTAGATGTGCTTGGGCACCCAGTCTTGTTCGAAAAGGATGATGATGGACTCCGTGGAGCCCATGCGTATAAAGTCGAGGATGGGAGGGTTCTGCTCGCAATTGAGACGATCCTGAATGTCTTTGTAAGAGTGGGCGAGAGGGACCCCGTGAACCACAGCGCGGGCGCAGTCTTCCGGGGCCGCTTCGTAGGAGTAGTCGTAGGCAGTGTCTTTGATGAGTACGGACTTGATGGCGAGGTAGTGGTGTCGGCGTTGCGGGTCGGGGGTGTTGATGAGGACGACGTGGTGGAGGGTGTTGATGATTATGGTGCCTGGCTTGGCCTCTTGGTGTTCGAGGCGGGCTGCTTGCAGAATGGCATCGCGAAGCGCAACGCTGTTCACGGTCCGAAGGTTAAGGCCACCACGGGGATGGAGGATGATTTTATGATCGTCGATGGGTAGCTTGGTGTGGCGTAGGGCAGCGAGTTGGGGCGGCCGGGGCCGGTGACTCGCCAGAGCTTGAGGCGTACATGGCTGCATACATTTCTCGGCAGCGGCGAAATTCGGAGTAGTGGTGGGGCGGCAGTTGCGAGTCGAGCTAGGATGAGTTTATCCGGTCGTAGGGGACACAGTCGGGTCTCCTCCGCGCCCCGGAGGCCCGGTTTCGATTCCCGCCTAGATCAAAATTTACCTATTTTTTATTTCAAAGGAATTAGTTTACTTTGTTTACATGAACCTGCCGGCTAAATTTTTCATCAATTCGAGCATTTTTTACGCGTTTTTACTCTTTGCCGTCGGCCATTTTTGGTAGCGTCGCCGACTGCAACTACGGGTTTTCACGTAATGGGGCATATAATGCTTTCGCATAAAAAAAATCAAAAGGAATCGGCCCCAACACGGAGCCTTGCGGCACACCAGACGTAGCAGCAACATCATCTGCTCAACCCCCATTCGAAACAGCTCTTCGACGTACTTACTTAACAACACGGAGTTACAGCCTGTATATTCATAAAAGTATTCACGTGTTCATAGTACAGCTAATCTTACCTGGTATATCGATATTAGTAACAATGCGGATCGAACGTTGGGTTATTGGCTCCTGTACACTTATAATGCCACCATCCTCTCTCATGTTACTACTATAGAAAACACTAATAGGAACAAAATTTGGGTATACATCCAATGTGTGAAATTCCATTGTATTTATTACCTCATTAGAACTCAAAATTACTCCACTCGTTTTATATGTTCAACTTATGATCGAATACCTACTCTAACCCCAAATAAAACTAAACTTGAATTTGTAACCCGTAAACTGATAGTCGAACCCGGATATATCGAATCTGAAGGGGATCACAGAACGTTGGTTATATAGGTAATTCGATATATAAAATAATAGGCCCTCAGGTAAATGGTGGCTTACCGATTAGTGCATCCGAGAGGCGCTAACTCACTGCACGCAACTCGGGGGAAAAAAGCAAGCACACTTTATTTACCCGCAAAAAAAATTGCTGGTTCACTTTCCACTTCATTGAGAAGTTCGAGCTGATTGTTTTCTTTACACTTGTAGCGGCCATCGCTTGCGGAAAATAAACTCATGAATAGGCACTCAACCCACACGACGACGCCTCGAAAATCGGATAGAAGGAATGCTGACGTCCGAGGTAGCATGAGGGCTAGCCGAACAGGCTGACAGTGCTCAAGTGACTGCACTATCTCTTCTCCACCTCCTGGTGCCAGAATACCTCAAAGTGTAGAAAGTGCACTATGAGGTCTTCTGCGTGGCGCCGCGTTCGATATATCGAATGTGCTGGTGAACGAGCACTCTTTATACGCGTGCACCAGCCCGATACATTTGCATGGAATTTTCAAGGGGATTTTACAGCTGTTCGATATACAGAATAATTAGTTATAAGTTGGCTTGATATATCCGCGTACGACTGTATCTCCGTCACCACATATATGGCATCGTATTGATCAGCTGTACCAAATACGTATCAGATTTAGTCACATTAACTTCCTTCAGCTCTTTCTGGCCTCGCACAGCCCTTGAATGGCATCGCCTCCCCAAAGAAATCCTAAAGAGTACTAACAAACGCAAGTTTCATGCAACATCAACTAGCGTACGTTGTGTAATCTGAATTTGTTAATTACTTACTATGTTCCTTTTAAATTCTTTGTAAGGTCAGGTAATATGGTATAATTGTAAAGCTGCCTTCGTCGTGCGCACTGAAGTTTTTCCACGTACCACCAGCTAAAATTATATGATTAGAAAGTTACTTTTTAATAGTTGCATTATTTCTTTAGCCTGCGCAACCCACTTCCTTCCGTAATGCCTTCGAGTGCTGCCGGCGCAAATAAATATATTATTAAACTGTAAAAATTATTTCTTGGATGAGGGGTGGTAACCTCCGGCAATGTTTAATCGTAATCATCAGACTATATTTATATCCATGGCAGGACGAAGGCCTTGCCCAGCGATCTCCAATGACCCCTATCCGGCGATGTATAAAATATGTGCGCTATTTAAAGCTACATAGTTTAACACTACATAGCTAAACTCAGTTATTCTTCTGAAATGACTAGTCAGCTGTTCCTCTTAGCCGCTTATTTTGTCTGTGCATGAAAGTCTCTCGTCTTATTTGCTCAAATGACCACCTAATTAACGAGCTCTTGAAACTCATATCGCTTTGGTAAATAAGTTGCTATGTGTTTTTGGACTCGCGCTAAAATAAAAAAAACGTACATTACTTTATAAATGCAGTGGATGAAATTGCCGCGAAAAGACAAAGCCGTGTAATACATTTGAGCTTTTCATTACCTTAAACTTCCTGGCGTATAGCCAGGAAGTTTATGCAACCAAATCATTGTGTATTATTACATTCTCGAATTCCTACGACATTTGCCCTATGTGGAGAAGCCAGTTTAACTTTTAAATGATTCACAATTCGACTTTGTGATGTTTCGACCATATATATATTCGATAGAGAGAAATGTGCATGACCAATAGGAACATATGTTGGAGGCAAAAATTCTTATCAAATTTTGCAAAATAATCTGTGTTTACCAACTGAACAGCATATTTATACCCTGGAACAGATAGAAAATTGAAATGAATCACATGCATCAAAGTTTGCAGTGCGAGTATTATGAAGTACAGTTTCAGTTTTATTTGTTTCAATTTATGATAGTTGATGTGATGACTTCAATTTCCGGTTTTATGTTTAGGCTATACTGACACTGCACAAACTATATTTTTGTCATAATACGGAATACAGGCCGCAGAGTGCGGCTCATAAACACATCGGGATAATGAGGTGTAATTTCTGAATACATTTCTCGCTATGGGTAATATAGAAGCCCCTTTCTCACAATTATGTCTTGGTTGAAAGCGCGTTTGCTGAAAGTGGACTGATTGTCCGCGCTTTCCGTATAGCTACCGAAGTGACTCTGACAGCCTTTCGCTGTTTAAAGCTTTAAGCCTTTCGATGCCAAATATACACAAACAACGCGCTTGTCAGCAACCAGAAAGGTCGCGAGCATCATGCGAAGGGAGGGATTACCCTTCTACGTGTTAGTCGCGTTCTTGAGCAAAAAAGAAAAACCGGGGAGTGACAAGTCATTTTTAACGACGGGCTGTCACTCTTATCGTTATCAGAAATGATGACTTGCGCCAACGTACTGCGCTTTGTCGGGAAGCTGTTGTGGTTTATTTTTTAGAAAGGGTATTTATTTTTTGCCGTAACGTAACTTACGTCATCGGGCCAGATTTTAAAATATAAAGGTCATGTGTCAGGCGGTGGTACCTAGGTGACATCAACGCCCGAGAAAGATGGACTTGTACAGTCACTTTCTTTTGGAAGCGCTGATAACGTTGCAATTTAAACCACAATAGAACTTCGTACATGGTATTTTTCCTAACAGCTTAACAGAAGGCTAATCAGTCTTGATATTATTAAGCTGATTACTTTTTAGCAAAGACACTCTCCGATGACTTCAATATATATACAATAAAGGGCTCTGTAATTTCCACCGTGACTTTACGTAGGTACGTTGGCGCACTTCATCTAATAATCCCAGTCAGCCTACTCACATATACCGCATTACTAATCACATCTACCATGGCCTCGGCTACATCCCAAGAAGCAATTGCCTACCTATTTTGATTACTTGAAACTCGGTAGGCTTAAGACAGGCCAAAATTCGAATAGGATGCGTAGTATGGAATTAGTATGAAACCTACCGTGATATAGAACGTATGCGTTACACTCGAGTCTGTCCAGAATCGGACAGTAACATTCATTTACTTTGACTATTCATTTATCATCAGTGTTAATAAACAAAACGCATGCTGTGCCGATCTTTCCCCCCATCTCACCTCGAATTCAATTAGGCGCAGGCTACCACCTTGCGTCTGCTACAAACAAATACGTACCCTTCACCCGCCCGCCTCCACCTCATATTCCTTTAAGTTTACAGTACCCCCAACTGCCGGTGCTGTGGCACTCACCCGGCTACGCTTCCGCATATTCTGTGGGAGTGCCCAGCACAGTACACTCACATTCACACCACGACCTTGTCGTCGAGGTTGCGTGAGGCTCTGCGGAGCTCCGCCCTCGACGACCAAACCTGGGCGACCCAGCACGCCCATGAGGCGACGGCGAGGCAAGTCTCGACGCCCCCTCATCGCAATGTTTGCGTCGTGAAGTCGCCTGAGCTTGCACAAGTTCTACAATTCTACGCTCCAATATTCCATCATCAAGAGTTCGCGCTTGTCATCACGAATAAGCTAAAAAGCAACCTCGCCTTCAGAACGTATAGTCAGCGTCAAATGCTTTCGTACCCCGGAAGGTGAAAAAATGTTTATATTTCTACGCCTTAGTCACGCATCGTATTATTCGGATTTACCGCGTATACAGGTGTAGAGTAAACAAAAGTTTTGCATAGCTTTACTGGCTGCGGGCGTAGCTGCGTTGAAAATGAACTTATGCGCAGAACCTCGGCCGCGTAAACTATTGGCGGCGACTGTGCGATTGAACACCTGCATTTTCTTTATTCTGTAGAGAATTTTTTTTATGAATGGCCTTCCAGCCAACGTCATGCAGTGCTTACACCTGTTTAATTTTCAGAACAGCCATCTCAGACATGACTTATTAAGCAGAAGAACTGAACTATTATGTAGTACGTCATTATTATCACCAATCAGGTGTAATAAATACGTAAACAAATAAAGGATAACATTGCCTATGAAATTTACTAAAATCTCAGGACTACTTCCAAACTTCGCCTGTTCGTCTTGTGTACGTCTGAAAACTGAAAGGGAGAAATTCAAGGGTGAAATTGACATCTCTTGTGGCACCATGCCAGAAAAGGGAAGGTGTGGCTTCGTGGGCCCATATGAAAGGATCAGCTGCGATTGTGCTACTCACGCACAAGGAACGACACTTTTGTATTTTATTTACAGCCAGTAAAGTGAGAAATGGTGTCAGTGGACGCTGGCGTGATCATGACAATACCACCGTACCGATATGGGCCATAAACGATTCTAATAAGGGAACATTTCTGCAAACCCTCACGGTCCTTTCTCATGTTTCTTCAATTGTTCAAACACGGTAAATTTAGGGTAAGAGAATATTCTTACAGAATTACCGAAGAATTGTACCAGTAATTATATCATGGTGCTGCGATCTGATTTAGCAATAGAGTTAGTTAAGAACAGAACAGCAGAATGCCATAGCAACTTTGGTGATTCTAGCCGAAAACAATGTCTTCTTGCAACACTTTGTGAGCATAACTCAAAAAGGGTGTGGTCTGTGATTGGAGTCGTTCTCTATTTTTACACGACAAACTGCATTAACACGTCCCGGTGTCGTTTCGCATAATTTCCAATACTCCTCAGCGTACGTCGTGGTAAAAGGATATGAAGACCTTTAGGGAGGCGACGTTTAGCTGCGACAAAAAATGCCTATTTATATAAAAACGTTGTGAGGCGAGAAGGTGGCAAAGACTTCCGACGCTGCTCGACGAGTGTCCCGTTCTCATATCGTTGAAAACCTCCGAGCCGCCCCCAGAGGCTCCTGTAACAGTCACCAACGCCGCGCGCGTTTTGTGCGAACGCGGGCAAGATGCCGACGGCGTCGACAACAGTTCTGTGTGTTGCCGGTGCTGCTGCATGTCCAAGTTGGTACAGCTGATAAAACTACTGTCCTTATTCCGTATAGCTCTGTACAAATTTGCTATCGCAATTGATGCTTCGTCTTTAGGGTGAAACTGCGACACCATTTTTATTGCGATAGCAATTATATGGACAAGCAGATTTCTGCCGTCGGCGTCGCCGTTGCCGTTGCCGTCGCCGTCGCCGTGAGGTTCTGTATGACGTCAATGAAGATGAAATCGGCGCCACGCGCCGCCGAACGCTGTATGGGCGAGTGAAAGGGCGCGAGGGACGCGCGCTATCACGGGGAGTGAAGCCACGGTGGAGAACAAACGCGCGTTCTGCGCCGTGCTCCCTTAAGGGGTGCAGAAGTAGGCGTCTCTTTTCTCCTTTGCAATCACCATATATGTAGAGCAAACGCGCCTTCTTCCGACGCGCGAAAGTCCGTGGGGGGGGGGGGAGGGGGAGGGAAGGAAGGAGACGTTTAGCTGCGGCACCAAGTGCCTATTTATATCAGATTTCTCCGATGTGGTGGCCACCCTGGAGGATGCCAAAGCCACGGGGGACGTGGCAATGTTGGTGCGTCTGGACGTCAAGAGTGCCTTTGACGGACTTCCACACCCGGTCATCGAGGCCTGCCTAGACCGCCTCGGCCTGAGCGGCTGCCTCAGACGCTTCATTTCCGCATTCCTGACCGGCAGAACCTTCCGGGTGCGCGTTGGACAGGAACTCAGCGAGCCCAGGGATATCACGACTGGCGTCCCACAGGGATCGGTGCTCAGCCCTTTCCTGTTCAACATGGCTCTCGCGGGCCTACCCGCATCTCTCCCGGCGGACCCACGGTTCCCTGTTCGCTGCTCCATTTATGCCGACGACGTGGCACTCTGGACCTGGGGGCCGAGGAAGTTCATGCCATTCATTCGGTGCTCGCTAAAACGGGCACTAGATGCGGTGACCGCATTCCTTGGTAGCATAGGCCTCACCGTCTCCACAGCCAAGACCGAGGCCACGCTGATTCATCCACTGGCCTCAGCTCGACGCTTCACAAAGCAGCTGAAGATTGCTGGCCGTGCCCTACCTTGGCAGCAAATGGTCACTTAACTGGGGCTCGCAATTGACCACCGGCTCACGTGGATTCCTGCAGCCAAAGCCGCCACTACCATGGTGCGCCGCGTGCAGGCAGCTGTCAGCAAGCTGCAGCAACATGGCCGTGGCTGCAACACAAAGTGGGCGCTGCGGCTGAACCAGGCCGCAGCAACGTCCGTGCTCTTGTAAGCCCTTCCATTGGTCAACCTCACACCAGCTAGAAGAGAGCAGCTGGAGGGTCTGCACAGAGGTGCTATTAGGAGTATTCTAGGGCTCCCAAAGTATTCACCGGTCGCTTCAACGCTGGCAGAGGCTGGTGAATGGCCACTCTCGCTGAGGATGCTTGAACGCGCCCTGGGGCACATTGACCGCCTTCATCGTGCTCCGGATGGCGGAGACCTGCTGGCTAGACTCCACAGCCAGCCGTCCTCACGGATGGGAGGTCTGTGCCAGCTGTACGAGCAGATGATCACGGACCCTCCTGTGACAATCGTGCTGCCTCCACCACACCATCGACCAGCGGACGTCCACCTCTCAATCGGTGGAGCGCATAAACGACAGACACCAGCTGCAGCACTGCAACAGGCTGCAGCCTGCAAACTCCACGAGGATCTGGAAGGAAGTCTGCTGGTCTTCACAGATGGATCAGTCCTGGCGAACGGATCGGCCGCTGCAGCCTGCACCATCCCGACTAGGGCGGTCCACAGACATTGTAGGATCCCCTTTGCCGCGAGCTCCACCGCGGCCGAACTAGCGGAGCTCCACCGAGCCGCCGATGTCCTGGCTGAGGACCCTCCTGGGCAACCGGTGGCAGTGCTCTGCGACTCGAAGCCAGCGCTCCAGAGCCTAATCAACCACCGCCGATCAGGGCTTACGGGGGCCCTGCTCAGCTCGAAGTTCTCGGCATTGGCTGCCGCGGGGGTCACCATCTCATTTCATTGGCTGCCTTTGTGATGTTATTGGGTGCAGAATCACTCCAGAAAGAGATAGAAGCAGCACGCCGAAGCACAAACACACATCAGACTTGTATTGGACACGTAATACAATGAACGGCACACACGTAACAGTTCCCCAAAATACGCTCTAGAAGACATGCAGATATATATAGGCTAGTTAAATGCAGTCTGCCTGCAGTTCATGTAGAAACAGGTGTCGCCATGTCGGAGACGTCGAGAAACCGGTGTCGGACAAGAGGGTTGGATCGCCTCGCGGAGCTCACGTGGCCCTGCGCCACAGTCGATGTACCGGAGCCTCCGCGTGCCCGGTTACCCGATGGCGGGGTTTGTGTTCCGGAGAACACTGATGCAGCCCACCAAGTCACGTCCACAGCTGGCGAAGTAGCCCCGTGGCCGCTCACCCGAACGCTCGATCAGCCAGGCTCAGGACCGCCAGCCCTCCTGAACCAGTTGCCCAGCGGAAGAACTGGACGAGGTAACCCTGTGACCGCTCACCCGAACGCTCGAACAGCCAGGCTCAGCACCGCCAGCCCTCCTGGACCAGTTGCCCGGCGGAAGACCTTGACGAGGTGGCCTCTCAGCTGGTGCTAGCTTTGATTGGGGTGCAGACGTAGTGACGCGGGTGGCGATAGCTCCTATGGGCTGGACGCCCAGCGAGGAAGCCCTGTGCCGTCGAACGCCGAACCTCGCGCACTGCTCACGCCACAGGCCACGCTCTCTCGAGCCACGCTTTTTGAGGCGCCACTGTCGACGTTCACCAATCGGTGTCGATGATGATGATGACGACCTTAAAGTACATACCCACTCATGGGTATTGGCCAAGAGTCGTCGTCCTCTTCGCCACCGCACGGCACACTGTCTTCATATGTTTGTGTTTGCCACTCCCGCGTGTAATATATTATGACAATACCCCCCTTTTCGAGAAAGTTGTTCACAACTATTCTAACACAAGGACGCGGGATGAAAACAAAAAAAAAGGCTAGTGTCCTGTACGTTTGCCCGATTACTCATATGAGCACAAGGCTCAAACTGTTCATAGGTCATTGCGCACAGTTAAAGTAAGGATTAAAACACAAAGTGCAGTTCCGTTACCAAAGCGTCTCACAGGTGAGTACGATTGGTTTGCACAGCTCACTATCAATGGGATGCCGGCTCCGTCGCTGCAGCAGCTCGGCGAGAAATGGTCAGGCTCTGGAACAATGTTGCTTCGGTGTCATTTAAAGAAGGTAGACGCGGGGCTTGGGGTCACGCGAAGCCTTACGCTCCGACACGTGGCTCTCACCAGGTATGCTAATACTCGGGCCTACACCCGACCATGTCGCTGGCTCCCACGATCCTTCCTGGTTTCCTTGGAGGACGACGCTGAGGTTGGGAACCACGGGAAGCCTTGCAATTGGACTTGTGGCTCTCCTCAGGCAGGGGAACAATCGTTTCTGTAGGTTCACGCTCTTCGTACTTCTTTAGCATATTTATATGAAAGATATTGTTCTTTCCAGAGACTTCAATAACGTAATCAACGTCATTTTTTCGTTCAATGACTTGGAATGGCCCTTTCCATTGCATTAGAAGTTTGTTTGCATCAGTTGGCCACAAAATGAGTACTTTGTCGCCTGGACGTAATTTCCTAGGGCGACTTTTCCTGTCATAGTTGGTTTTTTGTTTGCCATGCACTTTCTCCAGCTGTGCATGTGCGATCTTGCATGTCTCCTCCAGGCGATTGCGCAAATCAAAGACAGAATTGTATGTCATTCGCGTTTCTGCATCTAGTTCCTCGTTCGTCCATAGTTCCCTTAATACAGTCAATGGTCCTCGGACGTGCCAGCCGTAAATGAGCTGAAAAGGAGAGAACCTGAGGCTTGCCTGTGGAACTTCTCTATATGCAAAAAGCAAAGGGGCAAGGTATCTGTCCCAAGATCGCGGTCTCTTTTGGCACATTCTCTTCAACATCATCTTCAGGGTGCCGTTAAACTTCTCTACGAGACCATTTGCCATCGCATGGTAGGGTGTCGTCTTGAGTAGCTTCACTGAGAGCAGTCGACTAACCTCTTTCATCAATTCTGAGGTAAAACTTGCTCCTTGGTCAGTGACTATTTCTTTTGGCAAACCGACGCGAGAGAAAATCTCGATCAGTGCTTCTGCTACATGAACTGCGTCGATTGCAGGGAGTGCCACAGCATCCGGATAACGAGTGGCAAAGTCGATTAATGTGAGAACATATCGGTTCCCATGGTCTGACTTTGGTGAAAAGGGCCCGATTAAATCAACAGCCACCCTTTCAAAGGGTGTACGGATCAAAGGCATGTTACCCAGCGGGGCGACTCCTACTTTTCCTTTAGGGGTTGTCCTTTGGCACTTGCCGCACGACTTCACGAAGCGTTTTACGTCTCCGTCTACATCTGGCCAATAAAATTCTTGTAGGACACGATCGGTTGTTCTCCTGATACCTTGATGTCCTGCCATGATACTTGTATGTGCCACTTCTAATATGTTATGTCTAAGTGCTTTCGGGACGATCACTTGCTTAAATGCTCTGCCAGTAGTCAGGCGGTAAAGGCGATACAGCAATCCTTTTTCTTCTATAAATTCGTAGCTGTGACCCTTTCCAGAGTTGAACGACTTGCCCACTTTAGCAAAAATATGTTTCAGCGTCGGGTCTTTCCGCTGTTCTTCAATGAGTTGCCCTTTAGTTACGTCACGGAAGACAATCGTCGGAACGCACAAAGGACGAGTCTTGCCTTGTTCTGGCTCTTCAGTTTTGGCTTTAGCCACGCTAGATGCATGCTGAGTCTTCATGGGCGCCTTAGTCAGCTTCATTTCTATCGACGCCGACTCCTCGTTGGGAACAACGGGGTGCTTCCAGTCAGAATCCGGATCGTATGGTCCTCTGACGCCTGGAAGATTTCCCAGAACAAGGTCGTAGAGGGGCTCATCGATACATGCTACTGTTAACTTGCCTGTAAAGTACGGCGTGTTCACTTGTATGACAGCTTCAGGCAGGTAATTTGTTGAGCCGTCCAAAAGAACAACGTTGCTCGTTTTTCCCGTCATATAGACCTCTGGAACGAGTTCTCGTCTGACAATTGCGGTATTACAACCGGTATCTCGTAATACTCGAACGTTTCTTCCTAGCAGTCGGCCTTCAACCACTGGCATCCCGTCGACGAGGAAAGGTACAGCATTCCCTGGGTTCTCGTCGTCGCTGTCACTTGATCGGCGAGTCTTCTTTCCTGGACGCTTTGATGCTTTCACTGGACGAGTCCGAACTGGTTGAGATTCGGTAAGTGCACAGGAAGAACTCGGTTTGTTTTCCCCGTACTGATTTGGGCAATTGTCAGCTGTATGTCCCGTTCCATCACACAACTTACACTTTTGCGTATGCTTAGATAGGTTACGGCAGTCAGGTGCCAAATGTCCAAACCTTTGGCAGAGTATGCACTTGAGTTGCGGTTTCCTGGGAGCTTCAATGTTTTTCCCACCGGAATCCTTTGTGTCATCGAAACCTTTTCCTAAGTTTGCCAAGTTCTGCGCTTCGAGAAAGCGATCTGTCAAGCTAGCAAGTTCATCAAGGGATTTGCACTCCCGCTGTCTCAAGAAAATGACAAGCTTTGTTTGACAGCAGTGCAGAAACTGTTCAGAGATCATGTGATCTCGTAGACCTTCATACGTTTTCGGCACGCTAGCCATCTCAATCCAATGATCAAAACAGGCTGAAATTCTTGCTGCTAACTGTCTTCCAGTTTCGCCATCTACTGCTTGTGCTTTTCTAAACTTCTCTTGGTAGCCTCGAGCCGTGAATTGGAAGCTTTGTAGTAATGCTTTTTTTACCTTCTGGTAGTCTAACGAATCGGCGGCAGTCATCCGGCCGATCACAGTTAAAGCTTCGCCAGTTAGACACATGCTCACAGCAAGAGCCCATTTTTCTTGTGGCCAGTCCTGCCCTGTTGCTACGCGCTCAAATAGCTGTAAATACGCGTGCAAGTCATCGCGTTTCTCGTCAAACAAGGGAAGTAGCTTCTGTGGATTGAGGGATACCGAGGAAGTGCTGGGCGCAGGCAAAATTTCAGAAGCCACTGCAGGCATATTCCGAGCTCCTTCCTGAAGCTGTAGCTTTAGCTGGAGGCTCTCAAGCTGCCTCTCGTCAGCTAAGCGCGCTAATTCAGCAGCTTCCTTGATTGCCTCTCGCTCCGCAGCTCTTTCGTCCCTTTGTTTTGCCTGTTCGGCCTCAATCCATATGTGAAGTTCTGCGCCTGACAATCCTAGTTGGAGTCCTATAGCGGCGAGTTTCTCTAAATCCATGGTGCCGTCTACTAATGTCTGTCTGCGATCAAGCGAAACTGCCCTCTTTCACTGATTTTACGAGAGAATCCTGGCAGGCTCGCCAGTTTGTGATGTTATTGGGTGCAGGATCACTCCAGAAAGAGATAGAAGCAGCACGCCGAAGCACAAACACACATCAGACTTGTATTGGATACGTAATACAATGAACGGCACACACGTAACAGTTCCCCAAAATACGCTCTAGAAGACATGCAGATATATATAGGCTAGTTAAATGCAGTCTGCCTACAGTTCATGTAGAAAGAGGTGTCGCCATGTCGGAGACGTCGAGAAACCGGTGTCGGACAAGTGGGTTGGATCGCCTCGTGGAGCTCAGGTGGCCCTGCGCCACAGTCGATGTACCGGAGCCTCCGCGTGCCCGGTTACCCGATGGCGGGGTTTGTGTTCCGGAGAACACTGATGCAGCCCACCAAGTCACGTCCACAGCTGGCGAGGTAGCCCCGTGGCCGCTCACCCGAACGCTCGATCAGCCAGGCTCAGGACCGCCAGCCCTCCTGGACCAGTTGCCCAGCGGAAGAACTGGACGAGGTAACCCTGTGACCGCTCACCCGAACGCTCGAACAGCCAGGCTCAGCACCGCCAGCCCTCCTGGATCAGTTGCCCGGCGGAAGACCTTGACGAGGTGGCCTCTCAGCTGGTGCTAGCTTTGATTGGGGTGCAGACGTAGTGACGCGGGTGGCGATAGCTCCTATGGGCCGGACGCCCAGCGAGGAAGCCCTGTGCCGTCGAACGCCGAACCTCGCGCACTGCTCACGCCACGGGCCACGCTCTCTCGAGCCACGCTTTTTGAGGCGCCACTGTCGACGTTCACCAATCGGTGTCGATGATGATGATGACGACCTTAAAGTACATACCCACTCATGGGTATTGGCCAAGAGTCGTCGTCCTCTTCGCCACCGCACGGCACACTGTCTTCTTCATATGTTTGTGTTTGCCACTCCCGCGTGTAATATATTATGACAGCCTTCCCATGTTGGAATAGCCGGTAATGAGGCAGCGGATACCCTCGCTAAAACCGCCCACCATCCTGAAGTGCCGCTCACACGAGCAGTCGCTTCCTCAGATTTTTCAAGGCAGCGCCTGAAAAAACTGCTCACAATCGTCCACCCGGATGCCAGAGTGGCAAATGGCAACGGTCCCAGGCCACTTCCAGAGTGTGGCCTTACCAGGAGGGAACGCGCAACGTTGCTTCGACTGCGCACGGGCTGTGTCTGGACGGCGGCGCGGCTGCACGTCAAGGGACGCTCCACATCACCGGCCTGCGAACGTTGCGGCGACCCCGAGACCCTCGAGCACCTTCTCTGTGCTTGCCCAGCGCTGGCACAGGACCGCTCAAGGGTCATCACTGCCTACAGACAACAGGGTCTACCTGCTGCGACAACCAGCGACCTCCTGTTCCCGTCGCCTCCCCAACTCCGAGCTCTCCATAGCCTTTTGGAGTTTGTGGAACTGAACGGAATCTCCGCCCATCGCTAAGCGCTCGTCCCTAGCAGGCCACCGCCTCCATCACCAGCCTCCTCCATGATCGTATGAGACTCTTGCTGCTTCTTCTTCTCTTCCCTTCCTTTCAACATCTTTATCTCCTTTTTCCCCTTCCCCTGACGCTGCACCGTGCTCCCTATTGGGCAGCAGAAATAAGCGTTACTTTCTTCTTCAATAAACTCACTACTACTATTTATATCAGAGGCTCCGGCAACAGTCCCCAACGCCGCACACATTTTGTGCGAACGCGGGCAAAACGCCGACGGCGTCGACAACAGTTCTGCGTGTTGCCGGTACTGCTGCATGTCCAAGTTTATACAGCTGATAAAGCTACTATTATTACTCCGTATAGCTCTCTACAAATTTGCTATCGCAATTGATGCTTCGCTTTCAGGTGAAAAAGCGACAACTTTTTTGGGAAAAACGACGCTCTCCCATAGAAAATGCGCATGTTTTCAGAGGCGGCCTCTAGAGGCGCTGTTCGGCGATGTCCGAGATTCCTGGTATTGACACACGTCGCTTACCAAGAGCCTAAAAAGGTGTTCGGCTGAAATGCACCAAATTTTCTTTACAAAGCCACTAATTTACTTTGTTCACAGGAGCCTCCCTGAGAAAACTGACGTCAATCCGAGCATTTGTGGACGTGATTTTACTCTTTGCGGCGTCGGCCATTTTCGTTACGGCGCCGTTTTGCTATGGTCACCGCCAATGGCCCGAAAATATAGCCTTGCACCTAAGGCTTTCGCCTTCGGAAAACGGAAATTCCGTGGCAGTGAACATAACTCGACCAGGCATCTGCACGCAAATGCGCAAATGGACTCGTAAACTGAGGCCAACCGAGATCAAGGGCGTCAATCATGCGACAGCATATCCTGAAACATGCGCCCATCGCCACAATTTAGCAAGCTTACATTATTATTTTAGAATCAGCTTTCGAGAAATGAAGCGACAAAGGGCATTTTTGCGTTTTTGATTCGATCGGGCAAAAACTTGGACGAGGAAAAGATGGACGGAAGGGGGGGGGGGGGGGTAAAGCTAAAGCCCCTATATATAAAAAGTAGCGCCATCCACTTCCCTCCTCCTCCAGCGCAATCGAGGTGCGATATCGACAGTGGCGCCGCCTGCGTCGGGCCTGCCGTGGCAGACGACAGCTAACGTGCTACCAGAGGAAATCCGAGGAAAACTTCGATCGCACCCTGCGGAGATGTTTTTGAGGCGCGATTTTGCTTCGTCAGTCAGTAACTGGTCTTAATTAAGTCGTTTTGGAAGTAGCAACGCGACGATGCGAGACGGCGCAAATATCAAGTGTGCAGCAAGCGCTTGCGCACGCCGGATGGTGAACAAAAAAGCCTTTTGCCCTCGCCTTGCCGGTTGCGGCAACTTAAGGCGCAGCAGCATGCCATCACAACGAAGTTCTTGTCCCTAACACGTTTCATCCGTTTGTGCATACAGCCCTTTCGTCGCACAGGCCCGAGAATGGCAGTCGGAGCGCACTGGAAAGAAAAAAATATACAAAAGCGCAACGCGTGCTTCCACGTGACACAGATTGGCCAATGGGGGAGCGGAGGAGGCTGGGGCGACAGGAGGCGGCAAGGAGGAAACGCCGGGGTGAGCGCGGTGGCGGCAAGATCTAAGCATGGCGCTACTTTTTATATATAGGGGCTTTCCGCCACCGCGCCCACCCCGGCGTTTCCTCCTTGCCGCCTCCTGTCGCCCCAGCCTCCTCCGCTCCCTCATTGGTTGGCGCTGAGCCGTGCTCCCTCAAGGGCTGCAGAAGATAGCGCCAACCTTTCCCTTTCCCTCAAGAACCACTTACCTACCCTCATTGGCCAATCCGTGTCACGTGGAAGCACTAAAGCCCCTATATATAAAAAGTAGCGCCATGCTTAGATCTTGCCGCCACCGCGCTCACCCCGGCGTTTCCTCCTTGCCGCCTCCTGTCGCCCCAGCCTCCTCCGCTCCCCCATTGGCCAATCCGTGTCACGTGGAAGCACGCGTTGCGCTTTTGTATATTTTTTTTTCTTTCCAGCGCGCTCCGACTGCTATTCTCGGGCCTGTGCGGCGAAAGTGCTGTACGCACAAACGGATCAAACGTGTTAGGGACAAGAACTTCATTGTGATGGCATGCTGCTGCGCCTTAAGTTGCCGCAACCGACAAGGCGAGGGCAAAAGGCTTTTTTTGTTTACCATCCGGCGTGCGCAAACGCTTGCTGCACACTTGATATTTGCGCCGTCTCGCATCGTCGTGTTGCTACTTCCAAAACGGCATTATTAAGACCAGTTACTGACTGACGAAGCAAAATCGCCCCTCAAAAACTTCTCCGCAGGGCGCGGTCGAAGTTTTCCTCGGATTTCCTCTGGTAGCGCGTTAGCTGTCGTCTGCCACGGCAGGCCCGACGCAGGCGGCGCCACTGTCGATATCGCGCCTCGATCGCGCTGGTCGCGCTGAGCGCGATAGTGGAACGGAGGAGGAGGGAAGTGGATGGCACTACTTTTTATATATAGGGGCTTTAGTTGGCATGGTCCTTTTTTTTCTTTTTTTTTATTGTTAAAACGTGTATTCTGTTATCGTCCAGTACACTTCGTGCGTCATCGCGCGAATTTCGAATCTTAAAGGTCAGTACGCCACGTGGTGTAAAAGCTGTGAACTAAAGGCGATGCCCGGAATTGCTGGGGTTGAATTCTCATTTTATGTTTAGTTCTTTGACGCTATTACATCCGCTACTACTATACTTGTGCAAACTTATGTTGCTTCCCAAGTTCCGAGTAGGAAAAGCTTAACGATAACAGCCACTGACATTCTGGTGCGTTGCGCCCTTCATAGGTTGTACATGATTAGGTAGCTCATTTACACACTGAATACCTACTCCAACATTTTAATACTGGTGCGCATCGTGAGCAGCGACTTGCAAACTATCCTTTGGAAAGTATTGTGCGATCTGACGTATACGAGAAAAGAGTGCTGGACAGGTGGTATTTTCTCCGCATCCGTTCCTTCGACCTAGTTACCATGCATAAATAGTGCTGAACACTTTGCGATAGTATTTAGGCCATCTTGTTGTAGCCGTTATGCATTGTTACCTTCCAAATAATGTTGAAGCGTCAGAGAAATGTTTACAAATATGACTAGATTTCGTCGCCGTACAGCAGTCGAAGATTGGGAGCGATCAATACGCTAAAAGGGCTAAGTGAAATCTTTTGCCTGACAAAAATGTCTGGGGTTTACATGCTCTTCGGTTATCCGCGGGTTGCTTCTCGAGCCTAAAAAATAGCCTATCTTGTTCAGAATTTAGTTACCACGTGGACATTAAAGTTCGATATTTATATGCTGTAGTTTTGTGCTGCAGAGTGTGCCATGGGGAATAGTCAACCTCTTTGCTATGATTGATGCTGCTAACGAAATTCGAATATTTGAAACTATGTCTAAACCTTCTAACTGCGAACGTGACATTGTATTAATTGGGCACCTCAATTTGTAAGTGTTCACAGTGATCGTAGCAGGATTAAAGTTCCGTGGTACAGGATGGAAGTGTTGTCTGACGTAGTAGAAACGTGCAGGGCTCATTGATGTAGGCGCGTCGGAGCAGATGTATTGCTCTTATACACGAAAGCAAGGTTGCTCTTGCGCCCGCTGCCACTGGAAATATGTCTCTTTATCACTCCTCTACCGAGGACTGTCCCATATTACCATACCAGTTGCGTTCTGTGATCATTGCATGGTTATTGCAAATATTGGTGAGCACTCTGTAACTTATTCCTGACGTCAGTGGGAACCCCTGAAGCTTAACGCAGAACTCCTAAATGATCCGAAAATCACTATTCCCCTGGGTCACTATCATGCTTTGCCCTGATAACTTCATTTTTTGACACCTGTCTTTTTTTGCTTCTTCGAAATTCTTTTTTCAAGAAGTTGGCGCAGCGGCTGTGGAAATTGCATGTTATTCTACGAGCAATAATCCATGTGGACCCCATCCCACGTCACATGAACCCTCACTACCACGCGTAACGGCGACAACCCAAGCAGCCATCCCGCGCAAACGGCAGAAGGACGTAGAAACCTACTTTACTGACGCGGGCTTGTATCCCCGAAGTGAGACGGCGACTGCTATTTATGCGGCGGTCCCGACGAACCGGGGGAGACCGATCGTAGTAGCGTCCGTACGCACGACCTGGTCATCCGAAACGCTGAGGCCAAGAGCCATTCGGCTTATATACTAACAGACTCGCAAGTCGCCTGCCGGCTCTTCCTTCGGGGAGTTCTGCCGGCCGGGGTCCTTCGCATACTGGAACCAAGCCTCCAAATGGACCACGGAAGAACCTGGTGTCCCGCGCACTCCGAAGTGGAAGTCAAAGATCGGGCAGATCGCCTGGCTCGAGGTATAACAGGCCGAGCAGAAATACATACCGACACCCGGCAGCAGACGCAGACCGAGATACATACTTGAGGCACAGCGACTAGGAAGACGAACCAAAGCTCCACCTCACCTCAAACTCCACAGGCTACAGGCGAGGGACTGGCACCAAATGCAGACAAACACCTACCCACACTTACATAGACTGCACAAAAGTTTTTCCTACAAACACAGTGACAGATGTCCGTGGTGCGACTCCACCCCAACACTAGAACACATCACATACGTATGCACGCTGCGTCTAGCAGATGCCGTCTCGCCGATACTTAACGACACACTCTGCAATTGGTCGTGGGAGGCGCGACTTTCCAAACTGGACTTGGGAAGCCAATTGGCGACCCTCGACTAGGCCCGGCGCACCGCAATAGCCAATGTGGCCTTGGAAGAGGAGCTCCGCCCGCAGTAAGCAAGCACAATTTTTATTTCGATAAAGTCGCTTATCTCTCTCAATTAGTGCTGGTTCTACTGAGCATCTTGCAATGCTCCTTGCAATGCGAAAACGTTTGATCGTGAAAGTCTTTTGTATATATTTTCTTTTCTGGAACATGCCAATGTTGGCTCAGTTTTGCTTAAACGCTTTAGGCTTTTTTACACCTGTTGATCCGGTCGCTTAGTTACTTACTGCAATCGCAATCTTCACGAACCCATTTCTAGTGGCTCATCCGTAAAACAAAGCAATGCAATGTCCCCAGTACTCTTCGCCCTTCATCTGAAACCGGTATGCTTAAGCGCAAATCAGTGGAGTTTCATACATGGCTTCCACAAACTATGTGAGGAAGTGGAAGTGCTAACTTGCGGAGATGATTTAGCGTTCTTCTACATGGACGAACCCAGTATTTAGAAGGTCGTATCTACAATAGAGAAATTTGGCACTGTATAAGGAGCACGGATGACCTCTTCGAACGGATTGTTCGGTTCATGGTTAGCTGGAGCAGTTCACAGGAAATTTATGGGCTCATGTTCCGCCCGCGCATTTTGATGTGCCTCTACAGTCATATAGAGATTAAGCAGGCAGTGCTGAAAGCAATGAGTTTCGGCCCTGCAGAGTAACGCTGATATGTTTGTCTCACATAGACGTTTTACTTTCGGAAGAACTGAAGTTTCCAATAAATTTTCGGCAACAAAAAGCTGGCAGATACCACGCCCTGTGGGAATCGATGTTATGCGAAGCAGTGTGTGGTGAGCTGAACAAGTTCACGGAACGGCAATGAGATCACTAAGACGTAGGCGGCTGTTTAATGACCTACATGACACGCATGCTATGACATTCATATCATGACCTACCACTTATGTCTGAACGCATTTCAGTGGCTCTTGAGTGTTAACCTCTTTTCGCCGAGTCATCATAATTTTGTTGAGTCATGCTCATGACTATGACCTCTACCATCTTCATTTAGTGTTTCCTTCACTTAATACTCATATGCGAACTCATTTCAGTGGTTTCTGAGTGTTAATCATTTGCCGCATAGTCGTTGTCATTTTGGCTGAGTCATGCTCATGGCTATGACTTCTACCATCATCCTTTAGTGTTTCATTTGGTACCCACGTCCTAACCAATATCACTGTTTTTTTAGTGTTAATCATTTTTCACTGAGTAATTGTCATTTTTACTGAATCATACTCATGACAATGACTTCTACCATCATCCTTTAGTATATCCTTCCCTCAGTACCCATGTCCGAACCCATTCCAGTTACATACCAAGAGCATCCAGACGAACGCCACCGTTTCATGACCTACATGACACAGATGTCGTGATATTCATATCATGACCTATCATTTATGGTCGTAATATACTCTTGTCATTCTATGCCAATTTTGGTATGCACCAAGTTAACGACACGACCATGAGAGCACCAAGACGTAGGCGGCTTAGTAGATAGATAGATACTGTCAAAGTGGCAAAATGTTCGCCAAAAAATGCTTTGCATTTAACATTTAATACATATTGCAGTCTATGCATACACGAGGCTTTAGACCCAACGTTATCACCAAATGTTTGGAAATTTGGTGTGGTCTTGAACTTTTGTGCTCATGACGTCCGGCAATATTTTTAGGCCTCTTAGAACGGGTGGGCTCGGCTTGGTGTATCTCGACGTGCGGCAAATAGAGCCTGGCTTCTTTTTTAGAGACACTTCGCATCCTATTGTTCGGTCAGTCGTACAGGTTATACTTTTTAATGGCTTACCCAATTTGTTCCGGCCGATGCATTACCGATCGGCTAAGAGAACACCACAACAATGTTTACGACACAATTCAAGGTCATCTAGATGTGCACTGTCGTGAGTGTCGGTGCAGACCTGTCTTCAAAAAATTTAATATTCTATCTAGAAGAAAATACAGCCTTACTAGAGAAATTATCGAGGCTGCCGCAATTGTACGTGCGGGAAATAGGTGCGCCACCTGTCCATCGATAGCCGTGTGTAAAAAAAGAACTGACCTTCCTAGATTCAAATGCCAGGGTACGATAGCGTTATGAGCAGGTTCTGTCAAGTGTTCACGATAAAAACTAGCTGTGCACCGGCAAAATAAACATTCTTGTTGAAAGTGAGTGCTGTGTCTGTGTTTTTTTTGTGCGTTTCCTGTCTTCGCCGGTTCCGCAATGTAGCTAGCCTCTAAGATGTTCAACCAACAAGTCCAACTAGATACTCCACCTAATTTAGTTCTCTCTTCCAATTTTTCTTCGCGTTTATGCTTGGGGGAGGGGGGGGGGTTAATGGGTAAGGTTTACGTCGTGGTTCGTTTAAAGTGTGAGGCCAAGTCCAAATGGCAATATTTTTTTTCAAAATGTCAATTTTTGTTTTCCTCTCTGTTAGATGACCAATTTATGCGCCATCATTTTGCAGCAAATAGTTTCTTTCTACGCAGTTTCTTTCAAAAGGTACATACAATAATTTTAACCCACGCGTCGTCTACGAAACCGAAACTGAAAGGGCCAATTTTCTGTAGTACAGAAAAAATGCCCTGGTTTGCAGTTCTTTGCTGGGTATTTAAGAATGGTATCACGTACAATAGTGTATAATAATGCCATAATAGCATTTTCAACACTTTATTTATCAATTAAAATAATAAACGCCTCACCAGGTGGACGTGAAATGTTTTGCACGTGTTGTTTACGTTCTGGAGGCTGCACGTGCGCTAAAGGAGCAGTGGATTGTTTGGTGGATGTGCTTACTCAGTCGCTTACTTTTTCTTACTGGCAGCCTGTCACAGCTGTCACCTGTTCGTCATCGGTGCGAAGTCGATCGACGGGGTATACAAGCCGGTTTGTCGTTCCGTACTTAAGCGAACACAGTGAAAAGAGTCAGAGTCGGGAGTAAACAAAAAACAAGATATTTATTGACTGATCAATATACACAAATTAATCAAATAAAATATTAAATAAAAAAACGCAAGACCGACTAACACGCCTGAACACAATGAAGACAAATAAATACGAGCAATTAACAGTAGATATAGAAATGAAACAGGGTGCGGATCAAGTATACAAGAATACACTTAACAGTAATTGACTAAAACAAAGTTCAAAAGAAAACAAAAGATGTCATACGCGTGGCCGGGCAGCAGCAGCAACTCCATAAACCGTGAAGTCGGCTCGCAGAGCTTTCCCTAAGAATGCTGGCGGGCCGATCTTGTCGAGATGGATGCGATTGCTGGGCTGGGTTTCCCGGGAGTCTGCATCTGACGACTTCCCTCAAGCACGTTGAGCTAACCTGAGGCGAACTACCGTGAGCTTCGTTGCAGACGCTGGTTTGACGTCTCGTACGTCAACTAGTAACTTGGAGTTCCGACGCGGCTAGGCGGCCCAAGCGATACTGGACGGCACTAGCTCCTTGACTGCTTCTCCGCAGATGACTGGCTCAGCTTCTAGGCTAATTAGCAGGGCCCAAAACATGCGCTTAAATAGCCTCTCCTTTCCCTAGTTCCCTGTGTAGGGGAACTGCCGGTATTCAGAGTTCACCTAATTATTTCATGACTCCTCCCAAAAGTCTTGGCAGCGCCCCTTTCACCAGGCACGAAGGAACGGTAGATTACCCTCTCTCCAAGGTCGAGCCTCCGCACTGCACCACACGGACGCACACGCACACACCTGGGCACTCTCTCCAAGGTCCAGCCCCGTGGTGCCTCGACGTTTTTTGACGCCCGTTAATCGGCGTGTCGCCTTCTCGAAACGAGATGCCACCCCGTGGGGCCACGACGTTTTTGACGCCCGTTAATATCGGCGTGTCGCCTTCTCGAAATTATATGCCACACAGTGAGGACACGACGTTTTTGGCGGCTGCTAATCGGCGTGTTGATATCTCGAAAGACTATGCCGCACCGTGAGGACACGACGTTTTTGGCTGCCGTTAATTGGCGTCAAAACCACTCGAAAACTCTCGAAAATATGCCGCTCCGTGACACAGCCACAGAATGGGGAAGTTTAGAGCGCAAAGACGCACAAAATGAAAGTTTGTCGGCAATCAGTACAAGGCGACGGACCTGGAGACGTACGGAAAGTACCTGTAATACCGAAAAGCAAGCTAAAAAAAAAAGAATGTCGAGGTGGCACACGAGCAAAACCAGACAACAGCAAGACCCAAGACAGAACTGGCTACAAATATAGATGATTTTTGCTTTCCTGATCATCTTATGTAAGCGCTATGCTTTGAAATATTTTTGTTGATTTTCTCAGAAACCATCTTTTTGCGATTTCATCAAACGCAAACATTCATAACTTTTTTCCTAATAAAAATTTTTTGTGAAACTTGGCACAATTTTTGGTCACATTATTGGGCGCGCAATGAACCTCAACAAGTACAGTTGTGCCACAATTTTTGATATGGATGCCTTTTACACCAAGGCACACCCAATGGAAGCACACATGTTTTTTGATTATTTCATCACTATGCTTCGAGAACTCATCTGATCTCAGTAATTTTGGTTCATTGCACAGATAAAAGCCTTCGCTATACCATTGCCAAAAATTGTGTTTTTTATCGAATTAAATTAGAGGTATGACTGTGGGCGTGAGACCCACATTTAATTAGGTTTTTCTAAAAAATATCGAAAAAATAATGCATACTTTAAAAGGCTCACATGGGCCTAAAAAGTGTGCTTTACCGATAATTTTTATTGTTTGTCTTATTTAAGCTTTTTGTCCCAGCGCTTGGCCTCATACTTTAATGAGAGTTTGGTTTTCCACCGAGTACATGTACTTTCTGTCGTCCGTAAAACGTTGTACAAAGATTCACTATCCATACTTCTCCCGCCTCCATTTGACCAATCCCTGTATACTAACTGGCCAGGTCACGATGCACTAAAGTGAGTTCGCGAAATGCATGTATTCCTTTGCGCGAAAACTATATTAATGCGAAAGCAAATGTCCCATGAGGCAGAAAATCTGTCGTGATCAAATGATGGTACCAAAAATGACCGACGGCGCAGAAAGTAAAAATACGTCAACAAAATGCTCGGATTGACGTCGAATTTCTCAGGGAGGTTGCTGTAAGCACATGAAATGAATAGCTGAATGAAAATGCAGAACATTTGGGTCTGGGTGGGAATCGAACCCGGGCGTCCGGGGTGCGACACGAGCACGCTTCCCGACGCTGCGGCGGCTACAAAGGTAGCCTAGCGCGTGCGTCATTGGTTACGTCACGTCGCAGCCGTCTGGCTAACTAAAGGTGTGGCCTAGTGCGTGCGTCATTGACCACGTGACGGAAGAGCCAATTGGGAGGAGATTAGGTTCTTAGGATTAGATCCAGGTAGGTTCTTAACAAAACGTCGCTTTTTGCATTGAAGCACAAAATTAACTGGAACGCCTATGCAATTCTCCGCAAAGTTCGGGAATTAATGTCTCGAAACTGGTGCAATCCTGAGAATTAATGCTAAGTGGATCCGTCTGGCGAACTCCACGGCTACAATTTGTAAATTGCAATGCGGGCCGTCAGGTAATTAGAGAAAAATCTAATTAGTAAATTTTCGTTAATTAGACGATTATGCATTTCAATTTTTTGTGCAAGTAATGTCCGCCTCTTCGAGTAGACCAGCTCATTAACTAGAATTGGGCTATCTGCCACAGGCAACATTAAATAAATTGTGAAAGTGTTCGCTGAAACACCCGGTATATATATATATATATATATATTGCTTACGCCGACCCAATGATCCAAGTTGTGCTCCAGCTTGGGCCACTAGGTGTGATGAGTGAAAGAAAACGATGACGACGACGACGAAGTGCGTGCAGGTTCTTTCGCGATTGGACCGCGCATCTGAGTGATGTAACCAAATCAGCGATGGCCCAGTGCTATTCCGAAGATGCGTCGTGCTACGATTGGGCCACGTATGGGGTTTACGTGACGAAATGCTTCGTGACGAGACACGCGCCTAGTCAGCAGGAGACGGAAGACAGCAGGCCGACGTGTCGGACGCCGACAATCAAGGCTCCAATTAAGGAACGCGGCCGTCCATGGAGCTACCGCCCGACCGTTGCCCTTGGCCAAGGCGTTCGCGAGCACCAGTACTGCAGCTCGGAGGAATTAGCCGAGCCGACTTCGGCGTTTTGCCCGCGTTCGCATCGAACGCGCGCAGCGTTGGTTACTGTTGCTGGTGCCTCTGGGGGCGACTCGGAGGTTTCGACGAGATCAGAACGGGACACTCGTCGAGCAGGGTCGGAGGTCTTTACCACCTACTCGCCTCGCAACGTTTTTAACACGAAAGTGTTTTATGCCGGGGTCCACCAAGACTTCACTGACGTATTTCCGTCACGGAAATACGTCACACGAACATACACGAACATAATACAAAGAAAGAAACCAGAAGAAAAAGTTCCACAAACATGCAAAATTTGGAAATCGAACCCACGACCTCTCGGTCCGCGACGATAGATCGCCGAGCGTTTAACCCATTGCGCCACAAACGCATTTGCAGAGAGCTACACAGACGCGCCTTATATATCTAACACTCCTCCGTGTACCCGCGCTCTTGCTCGGGGCGGTGCCGCCGCCTACGAGCAGAAAAGAGAAGTACTGCATTATGACACTAAAGCCCGGCCCACATTCAGCGTTTTCACCGGCGTTTCCTGCCGTTGCGTCTCTCGGCGTCTTTGCATCAACGGCGCCGGAGAGGTAGGTCACCCAGCCACATGAGACGCACGCAAACAGCGCCAGTCCAGCGTCGCACAATGTGACCAGACAGATTTAACCAGAAGCAGTGTGCAATGTCATTCAAGTGAACTATGAGTAATGTTCCCGATTAAGGTTTTTAAGCCCTGTTTATAGTTCTGCGGCACACACACACACACACACGCACACACATTCACGGCAGCGCGCTCGAAGGTACGAGCGGCTGCTTTCGCAGACGGCGCCGCCTCGCCGACGAGACACTGGCGCCACATTGTGGCACGCACGCGAAATGGTTGCTGCGGAAGTCGCTTGCAAAAGTTGCCAGCAGCGCGGCCGCAGCCATGCGCTGATTGGTCGGCGCCAAGTCGGCGCTCATCGATCCGCTTCCGGCGGCGGCGCCGGCGCCGAGATTTCTGGTGTGCCTTGAGTACGACGTTTCGGCTTGGCGCCTCCCTCAGCGTCGACGCTGAGCGGCGCCGGGTCACGAAACGCCAGGAAACGCCGGGAAAACGCCGAATGTGCTCGGGCCTTAACGCGCACCGACAGTGAACGCTTCGGTGGTCTCAGCACTACGACGCCTCGATGCCAGCATTCGAAGGGACGCTGGCATCAAGAAGCACTATCAACGCCACCTAGGTGGCGTTCACCGTACTCAGCACAGCGGAGCGTGGCCTCCGCAATTAGCTCTGAAAATGTTTCTGAAGTTGATCGCGGAGGCTGCAATTACGACGCGCTGTACGCGCTGATTTGACTCGGTGACGATTCAGTTACGTGCTTTGTCTTGCGCGTTGTA